>NC_142708.1:38622500-38922954 GCF_055471065.1 Atractosteus spatula
AGAACATACTGTACAGTTGTAAAGCTGTTAAGTACGTGTTGGTGTAACGATATTAATTTAAGGATCTAAATATATGTATTTATATAGCTGGTAGTTTTAATGTAATCCACTATTCTTTGTAAACACGTTTTATTTTTAATTTGACTCATTCACGCATGATTACTTTTGAAACATTTTTAAGCTGTTTGTCTCAGCTGTGTTTCCGAGCAGCCCTAGATGATCCGGGTTCAATACCCGCTTACGGCACAAGCTTTTCTTCTAACAAGTTCTTTTAAAAAAATAAAACAGTAAGTATCATGTACACTATATTAACACATTTTTTTTGTATATATTATAACATATTCAATGTTAAGTTATATTAATAATGAAATAAAAACATGAATTAGCAAATGTGAATACTGTCAACTGTTCAACCAGTTTAATTCAAAACATTTTATTCAGTGGGGCAATTTAACAGACGCCTCAAGCCTTAAAACAAAATTGTACAGATACAGCAATTCAAAACAAGTGGGGTATGCTGCGGTAGAATGCGGTGGGCGTGTCGCAGTATACCGCAATTTACCATATGCAAATTGATTGTGTTAATAGTATCTTGAATCACCTTGTAAAACCGGCAGGTGGAGCTAATAAAGCTTAACCTCTCCTGTACAGCATTTGAGCTGTCACCAGAAAACATCCGGTTTCGAATCCCGATGACTGCTGAGGGACAATCTTTATTCAATTAAGAATTGTATAAAGTTGTATACTCTTTAGACTTTTAAATTTAAACTGTGTATTACAGCATGTTAATCATTATACATTAAAAAGTTGGTATATTTTATGAAAGCAAGATTGCTCAGTTGGACAAAAGTACACAACCTACCACCTTTATCATAAATATTTTAATTATGCAGAAATATTTTATTATTTCTTTGAAAAACTAAAATAGCAAATATTATGGACACTACTGTATATTGACTTTTTTTATATTTCTAAATATCACAACAAGTTCGAAGCTAAGTCATTTATTAATAACAACGAATAATTTCAAACTGCTACTGATATTATTACTGACTAAATATTATTGACACTATATTGAATTTGTTGGTTTTTCTAAATATCACAAAACGTTCAAAGCGAATTAAGTGATTACCATTTTCCATGAATACTTGCGCTTGTTATCGCAGTAAAAGAAACTCATACCTTTCAGAATCTAATTATTTAAGCAATAAGGCATAAGAGAGGCTGTGCTACTGTGTATCGTGGATATAGTCACAGTTAAAAGGTGTTGTTAGGCCCGACGCGATGCAGAGGGCCCGCAACCCTTTTAACTGTGACTGTATCCATGATATAGCACAGGCCTAGAGTGCATTACCGCTTTTATAAAATGGTCCTCAAATATGCGATTGCTGTATAGAATGAATTTTAATTTTAAAAATTTATTTAACACGAAAATTAAGCTGTTTACATTCCTCTGCCTGCGAATATAGTCCCTCGTTGCTATGCAACACAGAAACACAGCCACAAGTAACTAACTAATAAGGACAGGACATTATCTAGCCAATATGATAAAGGAATAAATGACTTGTTTTTTGTTTATTTCTTTAGCACATTTATTTGAACATTTCCATTGATTGTACAAGCACTGAAAAACTGTCCAATCCCTAGTTCGTCAGGCATTTTCTTTTACGATAACAGACATAAAAACTCCCTTGCTTTTAACAGAGCGTTTCATAATTTCTAAGAATGAAAATGATTTAAACTATGTGACACTTATTCAACAGAGAGCTCAAAATATCACAAGGATCCTCAAGAGCACAACCAAGACAGCAGAAAAAGATACGTGTATCAGATACATGAAAATCCAAGCTTTTTATTTACGCTAAGAAGTAGTCTTTAAAATGTAAAAAGTAAAAAGTCAAAATTCCGGGGTGTGCGTATATCAGAAAATCAGATTTCAGGACCGGAATTATCTGTTTTATAATAGGGAATATAGTATGGAATCACGTATCTAAAGAAATTAATAATGATATTAATTTAATATTCTAAATATCTAAATATATGTATCTATATAGCAGGTAGAATTACTGTATTCCACTTTCTTTGTAAACATGGAAAAACAGATTCACAACGCAAAGCCGTGTCACTCTTCAGGAATGTTCCTGCTGTCAGCAGTATATATAGTTTTATGTACAGGCTCCGAAAACTTTCACAAGTAGAGGTCTTTAAAATTAGGTTGTTTTTTTACTTCTTAAAAAATAAAGCAAAAACAAGATATAATGATGTGTTCCTGCTTAGACATTGCACGACTTTAAAAGCTATAAAAACAGGTTTCAATAGTTAATAACCACTTTTTATGTGTGAAAAACGGCTGATTTTTCTTCCTCCTGATCAGCTTAGAATCTCTGTGTACGATGTAAGGTTTTTACTTCTTAATTAAACGTTTAAAATACATGTTTTGAATAGAAAAAATCATATTCTGTTATCTTCCTGGTATGTAGAACAGATCAGCAGGTCTTTTTTTCCTTAATCACAGGCTCTGAAAACAGCGTGCCGCCCACTGCGCTGCATCAGAGGGGGAGGTGGCACCGAGAAAGGGAGGAAGTGCTGAGCTCAGTATTGCACAATGGCCGTAAAGTACCAATTGCATCTGCATTCATAACTTAGTGTTTAAAATTAAACAACGTAGATCATTTTCTTTGACTCCTAAGTCCCTTGATTATCATTAAGCACATGTTTCTCAGCACTACCTTTTGATACCATTGTTAGACAAAGCAGGAACTTATTGTACTTTCTAATGACATTACAGGTGGTAAGATTACAGATTTTAATCGTCTTTAATTTTGTTATACATTTTAGAAAAGTTTAATCTATACATACACCACAAAACTATTCTCGATTGTATTTCTGAATGCTATGTTACACTTAGTTCATTGTTTTAAATACATCTAATCAAGAAAGTTAGGTGTTAGCATAAACTATTAGTAATCAATAATATTAAATTTAGCACTATAATAAATTGTGCTAATAATAAATTCTATTCTACTCTGAGAATGTAGGGGGGAGGAAAAATGCCCGTGGTCTTTTCACTGATACGTGTGTTAACAAAAACTACAGTATGCTTAAGAGTTGTTAAACTGTTTTTTTTTCAGCACAGTCAGCCCTGCTAGAGCACCACAATTCACACTCAACCACATCACAGATCACAGATCAGTCCCAGTGTGTGAGATCTTGCTGTTTGATCTGTGCTTGATCTTTGATCTGAGCTTTAATAGAGAGCTTATCTCTATTAATATATTAATATTGAGTGGTATTAAATGCAACTTTTTTGTATAGATGACACTTTTCTAAAATGTATTTAAAAATAAAAACGATTACAATTGGCACACTTGTAGCTTTTTCACAAAACCTCCTAGAGTTACGAAAACACTTGCTGTGTGTACAAAGTACATGTGGCTGTTTTCACAGCCTTCACTATGTTGTTTTTAAGCCATTTTTTTACCACACTCGAATATTCTTCTGTCCATATCTTTGGAAGGGAAACACAGAAAGCCTTCAAACCAAATGCATTTTAAAGACCACGACGTGAAAATCTTCACAGCCTCAACATAAGAAAATCAGTGAGCTAATTCTCTCTTTTTAAATCTCCGGTTTTTCATCGATGCGTAATTATGCACTAACTGGAAACCGGGGGGACCGCTGTGTACACATGTTCACAATACGAGAAATACTGCTCAATACGGCTTTGTGTGAAAAACCTGTATATCACCACAGGAAGCAGAACAGTGCAGCCTGAAACGGCCGAAATGTTGTGTTGTCTTTCTTCTCTTTTCAGCATGGAATAAACCTATTACTTGTTCCTTTGCAGATTACGCTTGTTGCACGCGGCTACCCACCTGTATTAAACCTAATTCACTCAGTAGTTTAAACTAAGGGCAAGTTGTAAAACTGTTACCTGTCCTGGATAAAGCGGTTAGAAAATAGGTGGATTTACACCTGTGAAAAGCATTCCAATTTTAATATGATACTGAAGACATTATTCATAAAAAATGATCTTGTACGGTCTGTAATACTGTATAATAACGTCTGTTTGAGTGACATACAGAGCCGAAGAAGTTTGGTGTGGTCTTCTCTGCTTTAAAGGTACACTCCTTGTGGATGAATTTTCAACTCCAACGTTTTCCCACCAGCTAACACACACAGAAGCAAACTGAATACAAAATATACTTGCAAGAATAGCGATTACAAACATAAAAAAACATGCTTTATACTGTTACATTGTACAGTGTATCAAAACACTCTATGGTCACTTTTATCTAGCAAAAATTCAGATATTTGTCAACATATTTACTAAAACTATCCATCTCAGTAATCTCACTGTGTTAGTCTCGCTGTATACCCCAGTGCTCACTGAATGTTCACACTCCCAGTAAAATAAAAAACCAATTTCCCGCATTGTCAGATCGCACCGGGGGGAAGGAAAAGTGCCCACGGTCAATTTTTGACAAAGTTAACACAAACTCTGCTAAACAGAGCTGCTTGTAAGGGCAGCGTGACTTTCTACTATCTAAACCATTTTTTATAGCTTTTAAAGTCACGCCATGTTTGAGTTAGGCAGGAAAATGTCATTGTATTTTAATTTTTATTTTGTTTTTAAGGCAAGGCAACCAGCAATCAAATGTCCTGTTTTTTCTTAACACTCGTTTTTCCATACTGTATTTTAAAACTTGAACAAAGATGTGCAAACAGCGCGATGTAGTATAGTTTTAAAGCCACTACAGTATAGCTTGTGGGAAATATATTTATTTGTACTGCATCAAAGCTTAACTCGTTCAGAGTGCCCGACATAATAAACTCCAAGTTAAAAGGAACATGTCAAAATATTTCCAAAATAATCACAAGTCAACGAGTTGATGGATTCGATAATAATAGAGAAATCATAAAAATAATCATGAAATCCTACTGAAAGAAGGTCACTTAAATCAACATGAAAAGACTGTATATAAATCAGTTAAAAACACTTTTTATGCACGAAAAACGGGTGGTTTTTCTTCTGCGTGATCAGCTTAGAGTCTTTGAGTAAGCTTTAAGTTCTTTTTACTTCTTATTTAAACATTTAAACACTTTGTTTTGTAAATGCAACACGCATTACGTACAGAAATAAAATCATGTTTTCTATGGGTGTTAAACAGATTAGCAGGTTGCTAACAAAACAACACAGCGTCCACTAACCGTCCACCACTACCTAGTGATATAACTTTAACATAAACAAGATCTAGTACCTGGTGCAGTTTAAAAAAAAAAAACTTATTTAGAATTAATCGAATCCCAGCCAGAATTACGTACTTTCCCTACATCTGAGAAACACCTGATCATCTACTGTAAAGCCTTCAGTGCTTTGTTTGTATATATTCCAATCGCTGCGGGGACAGGGTGTGTGTGGAAAGGTTTAGGCTGCAATTGAATTGGGGATCTGTATTCTTCACACCTAAAACATTGTTTTCTCTGAAAGCGTTTTCTTCCTCTTTAGCTGTTCTTTTGCTGCCTACGCATGCTTACATGGCTCCCTAGGGGAATTGTCGTACTTCACTGAGAAAGCTTTAGAGAACTTTACATTTTTATTTTCAACAAATTGTAAATATGACGTTTACATTGGTGTTTTTATTAATTTTTCACTTAAGCGTATGGAGGAGCTGTCAAGGAGAGCACCCCACCTCCCTTTCCCCCACGGACTGATAAAGCAATAAGTGTTAACTATCTAGCCATTGCAAGCCACTGCAGCAGTCACAAATAAATAAAAAATAAACTTTTTTTTCTCCTGATGGTAACTGTAACAAAATGTCACATTTCACATCCTTGCGAAACAATCATGATGTTCTCATCCAATCTAAGTTTTGATGTTTTTTTTATTTTGAAACCATGATCTTGACATGCAGGTGAAAAGTAGAATTAAAAGCTTCAGATTTAAAAGGTTATTAATAATATCTTCCATGTCGCATTAACAGTAGAATGTTCTTACAAGTGTAAAAAGAGGCGATACACAACGTGTCTCCTCTATAACTCTCACTTTACAGAGCCATTCCACTAGAGCCACACAACATTGTCCATTAATACTGTTCTTGTGTCTAATTTCTAGTTTAACAGGATTTGCGCGATAGGCACATTGTTTAATGGGGACGACATTACCCACATCTATATCACTGTACGACACAGGTTTGAGTCGGAGTGTCTGTTAATAAAACAGAGCCTTCCAATACTTACGACTACTGCATGATTTCTTTATCCATTTCAGCTAAATGAGGGGAAATAAATCACTCAGAATCTCGGTGTTCCAATTGTAAAAATAACCCTTCTTCCCTCCTTTGTTAACCTTCGCGAAGAAATCCTTAATCACAATACCATCACTTAATTTATCCAGATACACAAATTCATGCCAGAGCCAACAACAAGCTATAATAGTGGACTATTTTTATGTATTCACTATATAAGAAACAAACTGAAAGTAATACTCTGATTGCGCTTTGAACCATTGGGTTCAGTGGTTTGTCCATTACCACTACAAGGACAATAAAAACGGATGTCAAAATGTTTCTGAAATGTCCACCTGTGATATTTTAGCTGCTTAGTTACACAATTCCATATTCATATAACTATCAAATTATGTTAAATCACTACAACATTTATCTTTTTACAGTAACAGCAAGTGGTGTTCTTACTACATATTCTTAGAAAAGGATAAAACGTTATAACTTTTAATGAAGTACAGAACATAAGCTTAAGTTACCAAGTTAAAGACTTTGATGCATAAAATATTTATGCATAATAAGTATTATTTATGATGAAGGTGGAATGTTGTGTCAAAATGAACAATCTTGCTTTTATAAACTATACCAAGTTTTTCATATTTAATGATTAACATGCTGTAAAACACAGTTTAAAACTATTAAACATCTTAAGAGTATACAACTGAAATTCTTGATTGGAAAAATATTGTCCCACAGCAGTGACAAGGATCTGAAACTGGACGTTTTCTGGCGACAGCTCAAATGCTGTACATGAGACGTTTAGCTTTATTAGCTCCACCTGGCGGTTTTACAAGGTGCTTCCAGATACTATTATCATGCGCCACGCCTACTACGTACTTTGAGCATTTTGAATGGCTGGATCTGTAATTATACTGATTTTGGCTGCTTGTAACTATTTCCTATTGTTGTTTTTTTCCTTGCACACCTTCAATGTAGAACTCAAAATAAGTACAATAAGATCTGAAATATAAACAGCAACAAAGTAATTATTGTTCACCAGCCCACAAATATAAGCTATTAATAAAACTAAATAACAATAAAATGTTCCAAAACAAAGGTATCCTGAAAGGGCACACTATTTAAAATACTGACTTTTACTGTTTTGTTCTTGCAAAATCAGAATGAACAAATAATAAGATTGGGAAGCTAGATACTTGCTACCCACAATTTCTTAACAGTCATTTAAACATGATAGTTTGGGCACCTGCAATCTGTATGAACATTGGTTGACGAATGTTAGCTTTAACAAGTTACCTGAAGACAGTAGGTAACTTTGGTCTTGTTCCTTAATGCAGTCATAATGCATTGTTCTAAATCACACATGACGTTGAAGTGCGATTATTTTTAGAATTCAGGTGAAATTCTGATTTCTAGATGAGACAACATGTTTGAGGTACATGTGGGAACTTTCTTTAGGTCTGTGGGATGGTGAAATTGAAAGGAGTTCATGTTCAAGGTGTTGTCAATATCACAGGGAAAGGTAGTAGCTGTAGCGTTTTGTTTGAGCTTAAGTTCTCGGTTCATCAGCAAAAATGAATCTTCACTTAAAAAAAAGATAAATTAACATTTAGTGCAAATTGCACTGTACATTTGTGAGTACATTTCACATAAATTACATAATTAAAGGCATCAAACAAACCTTTCCGCTCTATCGGGGCAAAGAAGAAACCTGCACTCTCATTGACATGGTAGGTCTTCTTATCAAACTGAAGTGTGGGTTCATCCTCAGTGTCAATGATGTTGACTTTAGCTCTGGTGACTTTCCCCAGCACAGCATATACCGGCATACTGAGTTCCACATTAAAGCTCTCAATGTTCTCAAAAATGCGGTCATCATTGATCACAATGGTGCACACCTTTGTATCTTCTCGTTCATCAAACTGCACCTGAAATACCAAAAAAAAAGAGATAAATCAGTGTAGCATTGGCAGACTTCAAGACACACTACAGCTCAAAGAAAATAAATTCATTATATACATGATTTTACAGGATGTATCATGAGAAATTACCACAGTAGCAGGCAGTTATGTTAGCAAAGAATCGTAGAAAGATAACAGAAAACAACAGAGATGCAGAGATATACAGTATGCAACACTGGTGGATATATATATATTGTACTTTGTGAGAAAAGATAGAAGAAGGGGAGGTGTAGCATTATGTATCATAAAGATATAAGTAAATAGGAACTAAAGCTATATAAAGGAATCTTTATATAGTCTTTGAATCTGTATGGGTGATGTTGATGTAGCTTATATAGTATCACTAAATAATGAAGTAGTTTAGGAGGGTAGATGAGTCAGCATGCATAGGCAGCAAAGGAACAAGTAATAGGTTTATTTCATGCTGAAAAGAGAGGATTGTAAGCAGTCCTTACACCCAAAGAAGGCGCTACAACCAAAATGTTGTTTTCTTTCTTCCTTTCTCAGCATGGAATGAACCTACTACTTGTTACTTTATAATGAAACTACATTTCAATTCATACAAAAGAAAAGGCTAGTATAGATCTAGTATTTTCAAACAATCAAGACAGAATGAAACAGAGATTAGAGAACCATTGTGGAGTTGTGATCCTAATGTGGTATAATCTGAAATATTTTAAAACTTTAGATTGAATCCAAAGCAAAAATGAACAGTTTCAGGAAAAGACTTTGAGGTAATAAGACAGAGTTTAAGAAAACTAAAATAGGATACAATAAATATTAAACTATTTTAGAATGTATGGCAACCAATTTCTGCTTGAAGCATAGAACAAATGTATCCCAAGAGTAAATCAAAAGCTAAACATTTATTTCCCAAATGTTTCAACAAATTCATTAGGTTAAAGAAAGTGTTTCATAAAATGATTAAAAAGAAAAAGAGTACAATGAATTGCAAGCACAGTAAAAAATGAAATTATTATTATCAATAATTTAATTATTGTTAGATTATAATTTTAAAATGAATTAAATTATTGACGATAATAATAAGAGAGAAGCTGAAAAGAATATTGTAATGAAGACTAAAGTTTTTTGGAATAACTATAAAATATATCTGGGAGAACAATGGGAAACATCTAGACAATGAAAGGGAAATAGCTAATATATTAAATGAGCATTTCCCCGAAGTGCTTACTACGGTAGACATCAAAAACATGCCTCAAGTAGAGGAAGAACAATGTTCTGTATTAAATAGTATTAGCACACAAGAGGCAAAAGTATTTTGTTAACTAAAAGCACTCAAAATTAATAAATGCTTAAGGCCCGATGATAATGTTATAGGTGGAGGCACAGATGCTGCCACTCATAACGTGCTTCATTTCTTTCAAACATGTTACCTGCAATGCAGCGCATTACGTTATGTGATTCACTGGACAAAGATGACTGACAGGTGGCATTTGTGGTGTGATAGATGTTGGTGAAACAATTACTTCATTTAATCTGTTTCCCTACTGTTTATCATCTTTAAATCCACTTAATATGTAATTTTGTAACTAAAGGAAAATTTCGGTAGCTGACAATAAAAATATCAGATGCATGTTTCTGAACATCATATATAATATTAATTTAGGAATATATATAATATACATACTGTATATAGTTGGTAGTGGTCGTTAAAAATATAAAATTAAGTACACAACAGTGTTCCACCTTTTTCATAAAGACATTCTGCCTCGAAGTCTTTAACCGGGTCACTTACTGTGGTTATTATGGAAAAGTTTGAACATACTCCTTCTAATTATATTAAGTTTATATACTTTATAAAAAGCTATAATATTTTAACCTTTTCTATGAATATGTTCTGTCATTACTGCTGTAAAAAAATCCACTTAATAGGGAATATTAATATGGGGCTGTGTAACTAAAATTTTGGTAGCTGAAAATAAAAATAGTTTCTGAACGTTATTAACTATATTAATTTATGGATCTAAATATACAGATCCGGCCATTCAGAACGCACATGGGATAATGCAGTACTTTATGGTGCACATGTTGCGTTTTACTGCACCTTTTCAAAAATACTCAGTTGCCGGGCTGAACTACTTTGTAAAACGACCAGTTGGAGCAGTGAATGCTTAACATGATGTGTAGAAGCATTAGGGCTGTCGCCAGAAAACACCTGGTTTTGAATCCCGTCAATGCTGAGGAACAATCTTTTTCCAGTTGTAGAATTTAATATGTAAAGGAACAAGTAAGGTTTATTCCATGCTGAAAAGAGAAGCAAAAAAACACACCTGAAAAAGGCTCCACGGCCGAAACATTGTGTTTTCTTGCTTCTCTTTTCAGGATGGAATAGACCTATTACTTGTTCCTTTGCAGCCTACGCATGCTGACGCAGCTACTCACCTGAATTTAAGATGTATACTGTTTAGACTTTTATTAATTTTAAACTGTATACTACAGTATTTTAAATATTGAATTAATTAAAAAAGAGACTAACATTACAAAAAAAACATTACTCAGTTCAATGTATGAAAATAGTTTATAATTCTACTGTAGCTTGTTGTGAACCAATGTACCTCTTTCAGGCTTACATCCGCATTGTGATAATGTATATTGTGCCTTAATATAAATTTCAGCAATGAGTAATCAGGATAATTTACCTTTAAATTTTCAATTGTGAAAAATATATTTCACACATACTGTACTGTAGTGGCTTTAAAGCCATACGGTCTCATACATAAAATATACCTAATGTACATACAATAGATGGTAGTGGTATCTAAATATAAAAAATGCAAAGTATACACAGTATTCCACCATCTTAAACACATATTAAACATATTATGCACCAAAGTCTTTAACTCGGTAACTTGCGGTGGGTATTTTGGAAACGTTTTGATGTGCTTGTTCTAACTGTATAATATAAATTTATATACTTCATAAAATGCTATATAATGTTTTATCCTTTTCAAAGAATATGTAATAAGAACACCTGCCATTACTGTAGTAAAAAAAGGTGTAATACCACACAGTAGGATCCTGTTGTAGTTTTGTTCATTTGAGCAGTTTGAAATGTTTTTGAGTTGTGGAGTTCTCTGGTTCAATCACTGGATAGGTTTACAGGGAGAATGTGACGAGGACAGGGGGAGACCAGGAAGAGAACGGGAGTAGTAAAAAAACGCAAAAATGTATATGTATCCGTCTCCATCCAGTTCCCATCCGTGTTTCACCACCATCTGCAAAAATATTTCATGCATACTGTACTGTAGTGGGTTTAAAACCATATGGTTCATACTGCATATACAGTATATTTATACAGTATATGATCACACTGCAGTTCATTCCCATGTATGGTACTGTTTCAGTATATCTGTGCATCTGACTTCATGGGATTCACATGTGTGCGAAATCGGGAGATGAGATGCAGCAGGGGTTTGTTTTGATTAAACCAATGAATGAGTCCAAGTATCGAAATGATAAAAAAATAAACCTTCGTTGAGTTTGCAGGAGAGACAAAAGGTACCTTTTGAGAAGTTGTGTACTGCTCGCAAAGTATCTGATTTGCTGGCATCAGCTACTTTGCAAGCAGTACACAACTTCTCAAAAGGTACCTTTCCTCATTTGAAGAATTTAAAATCTGCCTGTACTGTAGTTTTATTTAACTGAGCAGAAAGTCACTTTGCTCTTACAAGTGGCTCTGTCAGCAGAGTTTGTGTTAGCACACTGCACCTTTTGATTATCATCTTTATCTGTCCAGGGCGTGGGAGTTGGGGAGAGTGATGTAGAGTGAAATAAAAGCCCACTAGCATTTTCCCTTCACCCAGTGTGAGCTGATAATGTGCTAGCTGGAGTGTTTTCCAAACATCCTGGAGATAGCCTGGAGGTTAATTCATGTTATTAAATCATTATTAATATAAATATTAATATTTCATATTTACAATTATTAAAAATGTGAATACAGTTTGCATAGTATTTTATAGTATGAGAGAATCACAATTATATTCATCCCTGTATAAAGAATTACAACAGATATTTCACACCTGAAAACATAGGGTTTTTTATTTCACTTGGAGTGTGAAGGGGCACACAGCGAGATTAACGCACTGAGATTACTGAGATGGATAATTTTAGTAATTTTAGTATTTTTCAGTTTCATGAGACAAGAAAAAATTGTATCCAGCTGTGAATTAGCTACATGACATTGTCCCTCACAGTGTAGTGCCTACAGAGTGTTAGTTTTAATATAACAATGTATTACTGTGATCTTGCAAGCATGTTTTTTTAAATATTTGTAATTGTTATTCTTGCAACTAAATTTTGTACTGTTATTTAGTTTGATTAATTTTAAAAACTACGTTTTAAAGACAGACACGCTTGGTGCCATAATCGCTCTAGGCTTCACTGACTGAGCTCAGTAGGAGTTGTGCTATTTTCTCAGCAACCTGCTGATCTGCTTCACACCATGGAAAGACTGGAGAAGTTGACGTTTTTTCTTTATAAAATGCGTGTTGGGTTTAGAAAATTAAAGTGTTTAAAACGTCTAACTGAAAAGTAAAAAAACTTACAGTTTACACAAAGGTTCTAAGATGATCATAAGGAAGAAAAATCATCCGTGTTTCTCGCATAAAAAGTGGTTTTTAACTATCTAAACTCGTTTTTTATAGCTCTTAAAGTCATGCAATGTCCAGGTTAGGCAGGGTTCTTTAAAAAATAAAATAATCAGTTGTCCATCGTGCCATAACAGTATTATGTCACTTTTTTTTACGTTTTTGAGAGACTTCAGAACGCTTTGACTGATGCATATAAAATGTAGCATAATGCGTGCTGTTGTGAAAAGACGATTATTCTGCTTTATATGGTCAGGCATTTCACATACATACATTTAGTTCCATCCATTTTCTAATCTATTCATCCAGAACAGAGGAGCTGGAGCCTATCCCAGCAAGCAACAGGCAGTTGAATAGTAATTCTTGTATTATCAACTCCCTTACACCTGGGATCTGCTTTATGCAAACTAGGGTTTCTAAAAATGCAACCAGTCATTAGATATTTAAATAACAGTTCTGAAAAATTCCACAAATCGTAATCTTTAAAATGTCTGTGGCTTGACGGCTCTGTGTCGTTTGTTCACAAACTTATAGACATCTGAAACACTGTGTCTTGTAAATAGGCATTTTAATAAGAAAGTGAAATGAAAACCGGAGAAAACAAATGACCCTGAACAAAATACAAGAAGTTTGAAATTATTATTCATTATTAATGAATTAATATTGTTAATTATGATGAGATACATTATTATAGTTCAGTTTCAGTGATCTTTTTAATACCACTTTGTTATTCTCGATTATTATTATAATATACACTACGCTACGGTTTTAAGGCGTGTTGTAAAGCTTGTGTTAAATTGCCCCACTGGGATGAATAAAGTATTACTAGTGGGAGTAAAAACCAGTTGAACTGTTACAGTATTTACTTTTAGCTCATTCATGTTTTTAATATTTAATATTCAACAAGTAGTGATATACAGTGTAAACATAATAAAATATCTATATAATGTACATAGTATTAACTATTTTATTTTTAAAAAAGGGGTCTTAGAAAAAAGGTTAGAAGAAAAACTTGTGCCCTATGTTGGAATCAAACCCAGGCCTCCGGTAGGAGAACCAGTCACAAAACCAACTTTACCAGCTTGCCACTCAGAAACATTGCTGAAACACACAAGTCAAAATGTAATCAAGAGTGAATGAGTGAATGATGCAGATGTTTACAAAGAAAGTGGAATATGGAAATACAACCAGCTATTTAAATATAGTACATTTAGATCCTTAAATTAATATGATTATTTAAAATAATTATTATTAATTTCTTTAGTTATGCAATTCTATATTATATTCCCTATTAAGCAGATTCTAACAAGTATACATCTTTTTACTGAAATAATGACAAGTATTCATAGAAAAGGTTAAAACATTATAGCTTTTTAATAAAGTATATAAACTTAATATAGTTAGAACGAGCACGTCAAAACTTTCCCAAAATAACCACAGTAAGTGACTAAATTAAAGACTTTGATGCATAAAATGTTTACAAGTTGGAATACTGTTGTGTATTTTTTTTAATTTTAGGTATCACTACCAGCCATATACAGTGTGTATCATATATTAATATTCCTAAATTAATATTGTTTATGATGTTCAGAGATGTTATTCTCCTGTTATTTTTATGTTCAGCTACCAAAAGTTCCCTTTAGTTGTAAAATTTTATATTAATATTCCATACTAAGCAGATTTAAACATACACGGTAGAGAGATTAAATGAAGCAATCATTTCACTAACATCTACTTCACCACAAGTGCTACCTGTTGATCATCTTTGGCCTGTGAATCACATGTCATAGTAACCAGCAGCCCCATTCCCACGTTATGGGGTTTTACCGCACATTCTGAATGGCTACTCTAAATGATTGTAGCACTATTTTTCCACTTTCTTTGTACACATCTGCATCGATTTCTTGGAGTCGTTCACTTATGGTTATTTTGGAAACATTTTGATGTGTCTGTTTTAACTTGTTACTGGGTGACACTTTGGTACAGTGGTAAAGAGCTTGCCTATCACCCAGAAGGTCCTATGTTTGATACCCAAACAGGGTACATGTTCTATTTCTACCACATACAGATGCAGCCATTCAAAGTGCGCGTTACAGACACGTACTGCAGGTGGCGTCGCGCATTGTGACGCAAGATGACGCGAGGCACCGCAGTACGTGATTGGTTGACCGACAGGGGCACTCGTGGTCCGTTGGTCTGTCGTAGAAAGACTTAAAGTAAACGTCTTTGCTGTGCCCGTTGTAGATATTGAATTTTACCACTGAAAGGAAATCTTAGTAGCTGAGCATAAAAAGAATAGGAGCATACTGTTACGTGTGTGAAGGCCATAAACGATATTAATTTTGGAACATAAACATACAGTATATGGCTGGTCTTGATACTTTAAAGAAAAAATACACACCAGTATTCCATTTCTCCCTAAACATTTTAAGCATCGAAGTCTTTAACTAAAGAGATACCGGAGTCAACAGGCATACTTTTAGAATTTGATTAAAAGGGAATATAATATTGAATCGCGTATATATTTTATGAAAGCAAGATTGCTCAGCTGGACAAAAGTACACAACCTACCTTTATCAGAAATATTTATGCATCAAAGCCTTTACCGAAGATATTACTAATAGTATTAATAATGAATGACTTTGGACAAGCTGTATACTCAAAGTATAATTTCTTTAGCACATTTGTACAAGCACTTGGAATCTGTCCAAGCCATACTTTGTCAGGCATTTTGTTTTACTTCAACGGGCATAAAAACTCCCTTGCTTTTAACAGGGCGTTTCATAATTTCTAACTACGAAAATTATTTAAACTGCGACACTTATCATTCAACCAGAGCTCAAAATATCACAAGGATCCTCAAGAGCACAGCAAAGACTGTATTAAAAGATACTTGTATGAGATACATGAGAATCCAGGCTTTTTTTATCAATGCTTTATTTTCCGTATACCAGATTTTATGGAACCACTTCAGAAGGGTGTCAGCCAGTCAGATTCCAGGAATCGGTACTTTAAAGGAAAAATACACACCGGTATTCCATTTCTCCCTAAACATTTCAAGCATCGAAGTATTTAACTAGCATGTGAAATAGCGTGTGAAAAAGTGGTAGTTTTAAGCTTTTCCGCTAATATAATATGGAATCGCGTATCTAAAGAATTTAATAACGATATGATTATATTCGTGTACTGCGACAGGGCTGTGTAGGGCTGTTTCGCCTCCCTGTTCATGCGAGTTGTCTTGTATCCTACTGGTCTACGTGCCTGATTAACAACTTGCAGGTTGTGTGTTCAAATCCAGCTGGTGCTGGACTTTTCTTCTAACAAACATTTCTTCGAAAAAATAGAATAGCGATATTATGGACAATCAATTGACTTTTATATTTCAAAATATCGCAACATGATCGATTCTAAGTCATTTTTGATAACAATGAATAGTCACCTTCTTCCCTTCTGACAACGGTCCCTGCTTCTGCTTCCTGCTTCTATTGTGTGTGTGTGTAATAGAGTAAATTTTTATAGAGAAATGGAGGCTGGACAGTATGCGATACAATATAAACATTTATATTGATTTAAATCGTGTTTTGATTTAAATCGCAAACGCGTGTTTAATTATATGTGTTTTTTTAATCATAATCAGGCTAATGCAACATAAATTGATACAGTATCTCTGTCTTATTTTTAGTAAATAAAGTGCATTTTTGCACACTATATGTGCAAACGTTTTATGATATGTTGCTGTTGTGAATGTCTGTGGACATGTGCTGGCTGGACAGGAGGCTCCACTGTACACAGAGAGCTTAGAAGACAAAGATATCAATTTATTTTAGTCAAAAATGTATATATCACCTTTAAAAGTGGAATCTCAAAGCAAAGTAAATACCCAACACTGATTGAACCCATCTGCCATGCTAATAAAACACCTTGAATTGAATTGAATTGAGGGAAAGAGGGGGGGAGGGCGCGCGGCAAATAAGATACACTCCACAGGCATCCACAACAGCAACATATGAAACGTTTGCACATATAGTTAAGTTATTACTTGGTTTTCAAAGTCGGGAGACATTAGAGGCTTGCCACACCCGGACTGTTAAACCAACGCATTAGCACGTCAAAGCCCATTGAGGACCCGGGCGCAATAATTGTTTTGTCCCTTGATTTACTGATCTGCATTAATTATGGAAATCGAGTTCCTGCTCTGTGCAGACGACCTGGTCCCGCTGTCGCCCACAGAACAGAGGCTGCGCCAGAACCTGGCACTGCTGGAGCAGCACTGTCAGACCTGGGCGCCGACAGTCAATCTGGACAAGACCAGTTATGGTTTTCCAGAAAAAAAGCCAGACCCCAGGGAAACAGCTACAAATTCACACTTAACAACACATTAACACCTAACAACGGGAGCAGGGACGAATTAGGCCAGTACCCACTATTGTTAAACATACAGAAAAGGATATTAAAGTATTGAATATTAGTATTGGCTTTAGTATTAGCCATACAGAACATTAAAGTGCCCCTTTTCCATTCAGCGGGTGCCTGAGCCGCTGTGTCCTATCTTCTGACAGTCGCCGTTGTGAACAAACATTTCTTTGAAAAAATGAGACGTTTCCCTTGGTCAGAGATATAAATATATAATATATAAATAAATTAAATTTAACTAACGTGAAATAGCGTGTGAAAAAGTGGTAGTTTTAAGCTTTTCTGCTAATATAATATGGAATCGCGTATCTAAAGAATTTAATAACGATATGATTATATTCGTGTACTGCGACAGGGCTGTGTAGGGCTGTTTCGCCTCTCTCTTCATGCGACTGTACCAGGAAGAGGATTTCTTTCTATTCGAAACGTGTATTTTAAAAGTTTAAGAAGTAAAAACCTTACAGCGTACACAGATTTCTAAACTGATCAGGATCGTTATCTTTGTCTTATGCATAATAATGTTCACCGCTCTGTCCAGCAAATTAATAATAAACTTTATTTTATATAGCGTTTTAAACGAATAAGTAATTAGATTGCTCATAAACCTAATCACTTGCTTTTTCTTTTTATTTAGGCTCAGATTTCAACTATAGATCGTATTATTAATAACCATAATAACAACCAACCAACAAAAACAACCATATAAACATAATACCAACCAAAAACATAGATAACGACCACAATACAAAATCAAATATATCAAACCAATATACTCTCGCAATTCCTCCAATTATCATAATCCCGCCCCTTATGCAAAACCAAACCCTCCTCCCATCCCAGTTTCTCCTCTTTATCATAAACAAAATCCACTTCAATTTTCAACATAAAGCCTTACTGCTTGCTGGGTTTTTGAGGGGGGGTGTCTTTCGCTGGAAATCTCGCCTGCTTCTACTTTACGAGTACAACACCCTCTCTGCAGGAGTGCTGGCTGTGACGAATTAAACCGGTTTCACAAGTATTTTTAAAGTAGGAAGTACAGTGTTAACTGGTAGCTGGGCACCTCAATTAAGTCGCTTTAACATGCTAATGCGTTGGTGTAACAGTCCGGGAGTGGCAAGCTTCTAATGTCAACTCGACTCGATTGGAAGACAATGAACGTATTTTAGCCCTAAATGAATTAATAGCAAACATGGTTTACATAAAATACATTTTTCCAAGAAAGTTTATAATAATGTGATCTATAGTTGAAATCTGAGCCTAAATATAAAGGAAAAGCATTTTCAGAGAGCAATCACGCTGTGTTTATGTAGAAAAAGCGATTAGGTTTATAAGCAATCTAATTACCTATTCGCCTTAAACACTATATAAAATAAAGTTTATTTAGAGATGAATGATCAGTGTCGCAGTTTAATGCAGTTTAATGCAATTTAGAGCTTTCTGGCAAGAGGAGATACCCAAATTATAATGTAACATGCCACTGTTTGTGCATGAACAAAGTTATACTGCAATTTTCCTTAGATACGCGATTAAAAAAAATAAATTTTTTGAATCCCCGGAGGAACACACTCCATAAGAATCAGCGCTTTTATACAGTATATCGCCTTTAAACACGTTTAAACACGCGTTTACGATTTAAATCAAAACGCGATTCAAATCAATATAAATGTTTATTTTGTAACGCATAGGTGACTATTCATTGTTATTAAAAAGACTTAAATTCAATCATGTTGTGATATTTAGAAATATAAATTTGTTTGGTGCGAGTGAGGTTTTATTTAATCTCTGACCAAGGGAAACGTTTCATTTTTTCAAAGAAATGTTTGTTAAAAAATAAAGTGATACTGTACAGTAGTTCCATGGGATTCAATCACAGACCATGTGACATGGGAGTCAGGAAACTAACACACAGCGCCACCAGATTTGATAACGCTATAAAAACGCTATAAAATAATGTGACTAGGCACAGAACAAGTTTACAGCACAGTACAATAATAAATGCTGACCATGACTTTAGAAGCATAAATTACCTTACACTCAATTTAAACACAAGCTGTCTTTAGCCCTCTAAGCTGGTTCATACAGAAATGTAGAGATCCAGGCTCAGAACACACAGCTTCATTAGCGAATACATATGCAGGACAACTAGAGAAGACGTTTTACAGAGGATGGATTTTTAGAAACATCCCATCAGTGACATCACTGAAGTCAACTCCTACTGTGGGTAACTGTCGTGTGGATAGTTTCACAAGAATCAGACAAAGGTTTAAGCATCGCTTGTTCTAGATAAAACTGCAAAAAAAAACAACAACCCATAATGTACTTCTTTGCGGCTCTGTTTGCCCAAATCATATATTCACAACGTTAAATTAGAAAATAATATTACGTAACCAAAATCCGCAATATGGAAACAGAACCTGTGTAATTGTTGACAGATGATGTTCTCGTAACATTTTTACAAGACAAACTACAACATTTAAAAAATGACTTGTATGTACTTGATATCTCTAATCAATCCACGGCGATATAGTTAAAGCAGTCCCCGCACAAAACGAAACTAAAACGTCCAGGGCATACCGTTTTGCGCTTCTTATCAGTTGCTCAAAAGTAATTTGACCGTATGAAATGCATAATATAAACCTAGAAACATATACAGTACGTGAGCAGTACTTACGTAGTATCGGTGTCAAGACATACCTCTCAAATACTGTAAATCAAGTTAAAAATATCTCAAGACCGATTCTGGTCATAATGAAACCATGTTTCGTGTATGTTTTCTTTAAAGTACCGAGACCAGCCATATACTGTATGTTTATGTTCCAAAATTAATATCGTTTATGGCCTTCACACGCGTTGCAGTATGCTCCTATTCTTTTTATGCTCAGGCACTAAGATTTCCCTTCAGTGGTAAAATTCCATATAAATATTCAATACTTAAACGGGCACAGTTAAGACATTAAATATACATATACATACTGTATACAGTACAGTTTGCATACGGTAATATGTTTATGTTCCTAAATCAATCTCTTTTATGAGCATGTGTAAGGCATGGTGAATCGATTCTCAAAAATTACTGTACTTTGCATGATTGGAAAAAAATGCGTGATTGCGAAATGCTGTGGTGTTACTTTTACAAAGACGGTCAATGAAAAAAAGAATGTGGACCAGGGCAATAAAGTTTACAGCTTGTCCAAGATCATTTATTATTAATACTATTAGTAATATCTTCGTTAAAGACTTTGATGGCTACAGCTCAAACATGAGAGGTTGAGCTTTATTAGCTCCACCTTGCGGAAATTCCGGATACTATTATTTTGCTAGCTGTATTTACCGGTAACTTGCGGTATTTACCGGTAACTTGCGGTAGACTGCGTACAGCGTACCGGAAAATAATGCGGTATCCCCCGCGCATTTTGAATGGCTGCATCTGTAAAGACTCCTTCTCTAAAAATAAAATAGTAAATAACATGTACACTATATTGACATTTTTATCACAGCACGTAAAATATTAAATGATATTAATAAATTAAAAACACAAGAAAGTTAGCAAATATGAATACTGTCAATGGCAGGAGTAAAAAAAAATAGTGTACAAAAAAATTAGATAGTATAATCTAGAATAACAAAGTGGTATTTAAACACTGAACATGAACAATATTAATTTATTATGAATAGTTTTAAACTGCTTATATTTTCTTCAGAGTGATCAATCAATCACAGTTTATTTTTCAAATGCACAACAATACAGCAGGCAGCAGTAGTTGCTGGCAATGAAATGTCTGTTCTGCGAGCTCACCGGGGGGATAAAAATCACAATATAAATAGAGCTACTATGTGTCCAGGGTGTATGCAATATATTATGTCCAAGTAGTGCAGTATGCCGAATAAAATGAAAACTGTATGTCCATGTATTCATTATGGGTGATTTGCTGAAGGAGCTGCAGGTTGGCTATTTAGCAGTCTTATTGCCTGGAGGTAGAAGCTGTTCCGTAATCTGCTGGACTTTGACCGAATGCTTCGGTACAATTTACTTGACGGTAGGAGAGAAAACTGTTGTAGGTGGGATGACTGGGGTCCTTGAGAATACACCTGGACTTCTTAGACATCTAGCTGAGTAGATATCCTGGATGTTTGGTAGCCGATAATGAGCTGCCTTCACCACTCTATGCAGTACTTTGCGATCCCGGGTGGAGCAATTCCCATACCAAACTCTGGTTGACAGAGCTGCTTGTAAGAGCAAGGTTACTTTTGCTAAATTAAATAAAGCTACAGTACAGACAGATTTTAAATTCTTCAAGCAAAATTTGCTGTTTGTCAAAATCTGCTACTTTGAAAGCAGTATACGACTTCTCCAAAGGTACCTTTTGTCTCTCGTGCAAACTTAACAAAGTTTAATTTTTTATAATTCTGAAATTTGAACGGTATGCCTCAGGGACTCGTTATAGTATTGTAGCGAATATGGTTCGCACAGGAAAATCAAAAATACCGCCCCCCATCCCAGCCAGGTCTCGCTGCTCGCTGTTCCAAAGCTTTGTAGCTCCAAAGTATGTGTGAAAAATCTTTTCTTACTCCAGTTATTAATCCAATCTATTTTTACTCATCGGCTATGTAAAAAATATAGGTTAAGGTAAAGGTTAAATTCCAAGCTGAAAAGACAAGACTCAACGTGTCTTCTCTAACTCTTCAGTTTACAGCTCGTCCATCATCATTCATTATTTATATTGTAACAAACAGCAGGCATACAAATGGTACAAGTCGGCTGCACCGTGGTGACAGTACAGCCCTCTACTCCCCTGGAATGTTTTTACAAATATAAGAAGAGGTTCATAATAAGCTATAAAAGTATACTATTTTTATGCATGCTTTGATCACGCTTTGAACCGCCTGGGTGCAGTTCATTATATTACAGTGCTTATTACCACTAAAAGGACAATTAAAAAAAAATAAACGAATGTCAAAATGTTTCCAAAAAGTGCAGTTGTGATGCTTTAGCTGCTTAGATACACGATTCCATATTAATAAAACTATCAAAGTGATGTTAAATCACTACAACATTTATCTTTTTACAATAACAGCAAGTGGTGTTCTTACTACGTATTCCTAGATAAAACGTTATAACTTTTTATGATGCACAGAATATAAGCTTCATAATGTTAGAACAAGCACATTAATACCAGAAGTCATGTAAGTTACCAAGTTAAAGACTTTGACGCATAAAATATTTATGCATAATTAAAATATTTATGATGAAGGTGGAAGGTTGTGTACTTTTGTCCAACTGAGGAATCTTGCTTTTATAAAATATACCGAATTTTTAATGTTTAATGTTTAACATGCTGTAAGACACAGTTAATACAATTGGAAAACTATAATTGGAAAAAGACTGTTCATCAGCATTGACTGTGTCACAACTGACCACATTAATTGCATTCATTACCTCATTATCCAATTACATATCTTTTTTCACTATTTAAGATGGCTGGCTCTCACTGCGCGCTTAACCTAAATGATTTCACAGATTTTTACCTCTCCTTTCGACCCTTGGATTTTACTCTTTTGGACTTTGCTTCACAGACTTGTTTGTCAACTCAGACACTCGCTTTGCATAGGGTTCAACTCGTTTATCGACACTCAGACTGTTTTTCGAAACCGGGTGTTTTCTGGTGACAGCCCAAATGCTACACACGCCACAATCAGCTTTCACATTTCTAAAATGTTCGCTGGACTGCGAACTACTGCATTCTGAATGGCTCGATCTGTACATGCAAATAAGCATCTTATTGCACTTGTGCAAACTTAACTAAACTGAAACTTCCTAGTGTAGAGTTAGGAAACATGTAAATACTGTCAATTTAAAGATGCCCTTAACCTGAAACTGCAATTGAGGTTTTTAAGTGTAAATTTCCCTTTAAATACAAATAATTAAAGCCACTGTGTATAAAATATTTTAATAATTATAATCTAAAATAACAAAATGTCATTAAAAAGACAATAATACAACAGACAAAATGTGAAAAAGCGGGCTTTGATGTCATGAGAAATTCAGTGATACGTCATGCTGTTTTATGAGTTATACTTTATCTGACCATCATGTTCTTCAGCATGAACATACATTTGCAGATTTAATCCACAGGTTAAACTTGAAGAACAGGATAAGCTACAAATGCTTCAACAAATAAAACAGTAAAAACATATGTTCCTGTTATAAATTAATTATTGCTCTCTTGGCTTGTGCTTCTTCACAATTAGGGACAAATGAATGGAGTGCAGGAAGGGTTTTTTTTTACTGTGATCTTACACGTTAATGTAAAACTACAGAGGTTCATACTAGGGCCCCTGTTTGTACAGTAATCAGCCAATGCAATTAGCCTATAATGTGAAATACATTTTTTTAATCAGCACATTCACAAATGTGAAACAAAGAAAAAAACCCAGTGTTTTTTTTTCTGTTTCTGCTTTGCTAATCTAGGCTGTTAAAGTTTGTTAGTTAGAAATTATAAAATTATTAGTTGTGAAAGTAACTGTAGTGGTTTATTTTACTGTTATTTTACATGTAAATGTGTCATCTTCACTGTAAGATGACAATATCGGTGCTGTTTGCCTTGTGCATTTTAAATGGCTGCACCTGTATTAAAGCAATGTCACATATCCTTGAAATGATAAAAAGGGACATCTAAGGCATTTCTCACAAATTTAAACTTCAATCACATGATCTAGGAAAATGGAGAAGCAGTTTCATATTGCACATTGGGAATATATAAGCATAAATTTGATTGAAAAAACTGAAGTCTTCACAGTTAAAGAGCAAAATGACAGAGCACTTCCCAAAGCTGGAGTAACTCCTATAAAACGCCAGAGTGGAAGGGTACCATTAAATGGTTCCACTTCAAAAAAATCTGTAGCCACATGAAAAATTTGGAGACAGAATTCAACAGAAGTTATCAGGAGGAGACAAAATGTAACAAGTCATCACCTTAATCTTTTCTTCAGGTCAGTTTCTTCATTAGAAAACAGACAGCAAAATTTCACCAGGTATTTGAAGAAAGAAGTGAAATTGACATGAATATGACCCCATCCAAAATGACCTAGAACTGAAAGCTATTTTAAGGAACAAAGACTTCTCGGGACTTGTAAATTGACAGCAGTACCCTCTTCTGTCATACTGGGCACTGTAGGCCTACCTTGGTTCCACATACCCCTGTGAGGTGGCTTTTTCCCAGATGAAAATTGTCAAGTTTAAGCATTTGTTTTACAGATGAACTACATGATACAGACTATTTCAAACTACCAGACATCAAAGCACTTTCAGTTGATATTTGAGTTTGTGAGAAACTCAATTTCTGAAGAATAGATCTTGTGTGACATTTAGATTCTAAAAGTAATGTTGTACTTATAAAAAGGTTGGGACCACAGATTCATAAGACAGAATATTCTTTATCAATAAGATTATATAAATACTTGAGGAAATATCATGCCTGTCTTCTGTGTGATAATCTGTAATGGAGCATACCTGCCCTGCGTATTCCACATAATCTTGCTGTCCAGGTTTTGAGCTGGTGCTGGAAGTGGAGGTGGCAGTGCCCTGTTCAGTACGGCACAGAACAATGGCATACCGGTTCAGGTTTCCAGTTCTCTTCACCGTGACACTCACTGTCCCATCTTTCTCACTGACATTGTAGCTGGAAACACAGTGTAATAATGTCAGATTGGAAGTCCTAATATGATTAAATCCAAGGAGCTGATTTAAGCTCTGTGAACCTCCATTATCTGTTACCTTTATTTTTTTCTCTTATTTTAAAATGTTTAGAAAATGGTCTCCATTCTGGAGAAAGGTGATTTTTAGATTACACTGGTAATATGCACTAAACAAGATCATTTCTAAAGTTTGCAGCAGAGAAAAGTTTAATTTCTGATGATTTAAATGGCAGTGTAAACATTTTAAAGAACAAAACTACCATGAGCCAATATGGGTATGGATAAAGGAAATATTGAGGGTATTAATTGTTGCTGTATTTCATTTAGATTTATAAGATGTGGAGCAAAACATGTTGGCCATAAACCTTTGATAGCTGTTCTGAATATATATTTATGTCCACGGTACTGTGTGTTGCATTTCAATCATAATTAATTCACTGCCTTTTGTAAAGGCATGTAGTAAATATGGTGAACATGTACAAAAAAATCCCAGTGCTTAGAACTGCCGAGAGAGTAATTTGTATTAGTTTACCTTGTATATTCAAAGCTGATGAGTGACCACTGTATGTGGAACACATTGTCACTGACCACATTGGGTTTGCTGTCCTTCACCAGAAACTTGAATGTGTCCATTGTTTCCAGAATATTCTCCTCATTGAGTACATAGCGAATCAGGCCCAGGTTAATATCAGCTATGTAATGCAAAAAGAGAAACAGTATTCAACAAACTGATATGTAATGTGTATATGAATAAGAAGAGCTGTTTATTTTACTGGTAGGTTAATTCTTCTTAAGCCTTCTAGGCAAGCAGGCCCAGGCATGTTTCTGTTTGTCTGCGTGCACCCAGTGATGGACACGATTCCTGTGTATTGTGTATCGTGCCTTGCACAATTGCTTGCTGGGACAGGCTCTGGCATCCCTGTGACACTTAATTGGATAAAGTGGTTATAAAATGGATGGATAATAAGTAATGTTGTAGAATTTGTTCAGAAAATGGCAATACGCCATAACCTTGGAAAAGGGTTAAAATGGTTTGCTGTAATTATATTGTGTAAGTTTAACAGCTGCAATAAAATTAAAAAAAAGCTTAGACAACTGTAGAAAAGAACATTGCAAAATAGTTAAATTTAGCTTAATCTAGCCAACAGTATTAAAAGCTATATGCATGGTTTCTGCATGGGTTGTACCTTGAGTAAAAATTGTAATTGGAGTGCCAGGTTTAAGCTTGGTTTCCAAGTATCCATGTTTTGGTTCAGCGGTGATTTCGTAAACCAACTGTCTGTCCTCTGTGTCTGGGTCCATTGTCAGAAGCTCCTTTTTTGTTATCAGGTTGGTGGCCTAGCATGGAAGACAGATATTAATTTTAAGGATTCTGTGCTTTGCTGTAGGTCATTACAATAAATCAATTCCTTTCTGTGTCCAACAGACAGCTGTATGAGAAGCAATAACCCTTTGCATTTTCACGGGGGGTGTATAAAATTAAGAAATATTCCAAACATAAGTATTGTAAGAGGACCAGAGGAAGGGTCATCCAGGATAGGTATTTTAGGAACGATCTGCTCACAATACTTGACTTAGACCTGACCAAGACGGCCGCTAAGAGAAACCAGCTGACCCGCAGATGGAAAGGGCTCAGTCTGAAAGACAACGAGACGCAGGTGGGTCTCATCAGGAAACAAAATATATATGCCCCGGAAATGGTGAACCGGCACGGAAGCCAGTAGGTGAATGCGTTTTGGAGGAGATAGTGGAGTTTGGTTGGTGTGGATAAAGATTTAAGGACAACGGATTTACGGAATAAATAAAGGATAATGGTATACGGTTTGTGATTTGGACTCGGCGCGGATTTGTGGGATTTTACGGACTTTTGGAACACGGACTGAATAAGGATAGAGAAAACGGATTGCGGACTGGTTTGGAAGATGGATGAAAGAAAGAAAAGGCGAAAACTTCACGAAAATAAAAGAAGAGTGTGTGGTGTGAGTACTTTCGTATTTAGTACATAAACCTATTCCCCGGGAGGCACCACAATTGGTGGAGAATGCGGGCACCCCGCTGATCGGGACTAAGACTTGTGGAAATAAAAAGTTTACTTTTTTTTTCTCTTCTCTCTCGGTTTGGGTGTGAACTCTCGCTAAGAACAATGGAACAACTGATACAACAATTGTCCCAAGCCACCCTAACCCAGTTCCAGGGTTTAAAGGGACAACAAGAAGCCATACAGGCACAGCAGGAGGCTAATAAAATTCAAACGGAGATGAACCAACGAATTATAGAAGAGCAGAATTTGGTGAGAGAGGAATTGCAAAGATTAGGAGAAGAAATTAGACGGTCCTCAGTAACAGGGAGAGAACCCAGTAATATGGAAGAAATTGGGCTTCAAAAGATGACAGAGCTCAATGATGTGGAAGCATATTTAACCACTTTTGAGAGAACAGCTGCCAGGAATGCATGGCCCAGAGAGCAATGGGCAGGGAGAGTAGCGCCTTATTTAATTGGGGAAGCCCAAAAGGCTTATTATGATTTAAAAGAAGAGGATGCTGAGAACTATAAAACTCTAAAAAAGGAGATTTTGGCAAGATTAGGGGTAACCACGGCGATACGAGCAGTCCGGTTCCATAACTGGAAGTATCAAATAGACAAGCCCACTAGATCTCAGATGTTTGACCTGGTACATCTGGCGAAGAAATGGCTTCAGCCAGAAGAACTAAACTCGGGGCAAGTGGTATAAAGAGTAGTATTGGACCACTTTGTGAGGAGTCTGCCTGTTCACTTGAAAAGAAAAGTGAGTGATTGGGATCCCCAGACCTTAGACCAGGCGCTTGATTTAGTGGACCGACAGCATGCCACAGAAGCCTTGATTAAGGAATAGAGAGGGGAATTTCGAAAAGAGGAGAAGAGGAAACCTGAGAGTTCAGGGAGTGGAATGAAATTTCAGTCACTAAAGTACAGGGACCATCGAGGTCCTCCACAATTTAAGACATCTTTTCAGGAAAGATCGGTTCAAAAGCCCCGACCATGGAAAGAGTCCCGTAGATGTTTTAAGTGTCATAAAGAGGGACATTTGGCCAGTAATTGTCCCAACTGGGGTGAACCTATGCAAGTGGACACCAGAGAGGAAGCCAAGTGCAACTACCTCACGGCAAGCGTCCCGTCCTGTGAGGCTCCCCACATTGCTAAAATCAAGGTAGGGGAAAAGCCTGTCGAGGCCCTGTTAGACTCTGGAAGTATGGTGACCCTGGTGACCTCTACAGCACTACCTGAAGGAACCAAGGTCAGGCAAGCGGAGGGGATGCCTATTACATGCATTCATGGGGAAACTAAGGTGTATCCATCTGTGAAAGTTTCCATCACTACAGAAATGGGAATGTATAGTTCGACTGTAGGGGTGGTTGAACAATTACCTTACCCTGTGGTGTTGGGACGTGACTGTCCCCACTTTCTCCAAATTTTGAATACTGTCCAGTGGCTAGGCAAGATCCACTCCCCTGTCCAGGAGATTCGGACGATAACACAGATTCCCCTGGAGAGGTGGACCAATCAGGAGAAGGCTTGGAACTTGGAGATGAGTTCTTAAATATGGATTTACCGGACTGGGAGCCACCCGAACATCGAGGTAGGTTTGGAACGGCCTAGTTGGAAGATGGGAATTTAAGACATGCATGGGGACATGTGAGAAAAATTGAGGGGAAGTTGTGTAATAATAATAGTCCCCTGAATTACCCTTATTTTATGGTAAAAGACAATCTCCTCTATCAGGTGCAGAAGAGGGGACAAGAAGAAGTGGAGAAACTCCTCATTCCCCGAGCCTACCAGTCAAAACTCCTCAACTTGGCCCATAGCCACCTCTTGGGAGGACACCTGGGCGTGAAGAAAACGGCTGAAAGACTACTTTCTCAATTTTTCTGGCCCGGAATATACAAGGCCATCGAGAGATATTGTCGGGAATGCCCAGCATGTCAGAAAACTGCCCAACAACCTTATTATAAAAACCCTCTGATTCCCCTCCCAATAATGGATACTCCTTTTGAGCAGATTGGGATGGACTAAGTGGGACCCTTGATTAAAACTACAAAGGGACATCAGTATATACTGGTAATAGTAGACTATGCCACGAGGTACCCCGAAGCCATTCCTCTGAGGGCAGCTACGGCCAAAAACATAACTAGAGAGCTAGTGCACATTTTCTCTAGAGTGGGAATCCCTAAGGAGATCTTAACCGATCAATGGACTCCTTTTATGTCAAAGGTCATGCAAGACCTAAGTAAGCTTTTGGGTATTCATCAAATCAGAACCTCAGTTTATCACCCGCAAACAGATGGACTAGTGGAGCGCTTTAATAAAACCCTGAAAAGCATGCTGAGGAAGGCCATGCAAAAGGACGGCAAAAATTGGGATCAATTGCTCCCTTATCTATGTTTGCTATCCGAGAAGTACCGCAGGCCTTGACTGGGTTCTCTCCTTTTGAGTTATTATACGCTCGGAGACCACGGGGATTATTAGACCTGGTCAAAGAGTCCTGGGAGCATCAACCTTCACCATTACAGACTGTCATTGAACATGTGGAACAAATGAGGGAAAGAATAAACGTTGTTCCCATTGTGAAGGAAAATCTGGAGAAGGCCCAGGCGCAGCAACTGCAGATTTATGATAGGGGAGCTATAGTGCGAGAATTTCAGCCAGGGGACAAAGTTTTGCTATTGGTCCCGACCCCGGAATGTAAATTCCTGGCCTCCTGGCAGGGGCCTTATGAGGTGGTGGAAAAAATGGGTCCGGTCACTTATAAAGTTAAGCAACCTGACAAACGACGACAGCATTAAAATCTACCATGTGAATTTACTAAAGAGATGGCATGGTGCAGAAGTTCTGCTCACCCACTTCTCCCCTGACCCTTTGGAAGAAGAAACAGGTGCCGTCGCTGTGGGGGACCTGGCTCCGGCGCAGAAGCAAGAATTACAAGAGTTCCTGTCGCAAAACAAAGATGTTTTTTCCTAAAGTCCTGGTTGAACCCACCTCATTCAACACAAGATTATCACGGAACCAGGAAAAAGGGTAAGGCTGGCCCCCTGTCGAGTACCTGAAGCCAAAAGGAAACTAATTAAGGAAGAGGTAGAAAAAATGTTAAGAATGGGGATAATGGAAGAATCCCATAGCGAGTGGGCTAGTCCCATCGTACTGATACCAAAGCCAGACGGAACTATTAGGTTCTGTAATAACTTCAAAAGATTAAATGAGATCTTGCTGTTTGACGCATACCCTATGCCTCGTATAGATGAGCTAATTGAGCGATTAGGTAACGCCCGATGTATCAGTACGCTAGACCTTACGAAGGGATATTGGCAAGTACCCCTAGCCGAAGAAGCTAAAGCCAAGACCGTGTTTGCCACCCCGGAGGGGCTATACCAGTATCGGGTCCTTCCGTTTGGTTTACTCTTGCTACGTTTCAGCGATTAATGGACCGAATACTCAGACCTCATCGAGATTTTGTGGCTGCCTACCTAGATGACGTCGTAATTCATAGCACGACTTGGGAACAACACCTACTACACTTGGGAGCAGTAACGGGAGCTTTGCGAGAAGCAGGATTAACCGCTAATCCAAGCAAATGTTGTCTAGGGACCCAGGAAGCCAATTATCTCGGTTATACGATTGGGAGGGGAATGATCATGCCACAAGAACAGAAGGTCCGGTTAATTAGAAACCTAAAAGAAGCCTAAACCTTCTACAAAGAAGCAAATAAGAACGTTTTGGGGATTAGCAAGTTACTATTGTCGGTTCATTTCAGGATTTGCCTCCATTGCCGCCCCATTGCACGACTTAACAAAGACGAGTTGCCCTGAAAAAATAAAATGGACAGAAAGGGAAGAGAGGGCCTTTCAAGAACTAAAAAGTACTTTATCATCTCAACCGGTCTTACAGGTACCTAATTTTACCAAAACATTCATGGTACAAACTGATGCATCTGACACTGGGATTGGAGCCATACTGTCGCAAGAAGTTGAAGGATTGGAGCACCCCATTTTGTATATTAGCCGTAAATTAAGCCCTGCGGAAAAATATTATTCCACAATCGAAAAAGAATGTCTTACAATAAAATGGGCCCTGGATTATTTAAGATATTTATTGGGAAGACGATTTATCTTGTATACTGACCATGTGCCACTAACCTGGTTGTTAAGGAACATGGACAAAAATGATCGGATTACACGATGGGGCCTTAATCTCCAGAGGTTTCAGTTCCAAATGGTTTATAGACCGGGAAGAAAACAAGGTAATGTCGATGCCCTCTCACGAATGCATTGTTTCTTTTCCAGACAGCCCGAGGACGGGGCTGATCTCAGGGGAAGGGTATGTAAGAGGACCAGAGGAAGGGTCATCTAGGACAGGTATTTTAGGAACAATCTGCTCACAATACTTTACTTAGACCTGACCAAGACGGCCGCTAAGAGAAACCAGCTGACCCGCAGATGGAAAGGGCTCAGTCTGAAAGACAACGAGACGCAGGTGGGTCTCATCAGGAAACAAAATATATATGCCCCAGAAACAGTGAACCGGTGTGGAAGCCAGTAGGTGAATGTATTTTGGAGGAGATAGTGGAGTTTGGTTGGTGTGGATAAAGATTTAAGGACAACGGATTTACGGAATAAATAAAGGATAACGGTATACGGTTTGTGATTTGGACTCGGCGCGGATTTGTGGGATTTTACGGACTTTTGGAACACGGACTGAATAAGGATAGAGAAAACGGGTTGTGGACTGGTTTGGAAGACAGACGAACGAAAGAAAAGGCGAAAACTTCACGAAAATAAAAGAAGAGTGTGTGGTGTGAGTACTTTCGTATTTAGTACATAAACCTATTCCCCCGGAGGCACCACAATATGTATTGATTCTTATTCAGCATAATTTGGTATTTTGTCACAGCTGGTAAGCAAAAATAGAGAAATCATGAAATCACTATGAAAGTACACAATACACAGTTGTATGCAAAATTATAGGCATCTCTGGTCAAATTGAATGTTTCAGTGAATCTCTAAGTGAAAAGCAGTTGACAAGTTCTGCTGGATACAATTTGAAACTTTTTTATTTACATTTTTGTAGATATTCAAAATAATAAAATACTGAATATAGCAAATGTAAATGTTTGAACACGCTGTCAGTCAGTACTTGGTAACACCACCAGCAGAAATCACAGCCCCCAAACATTTCCTGTAGCCAGCTATGAGTCTTTCTATTCTTGCTTTTGGATTTTATTCCCACTCTTGCATGCAGTGCATGTTTGAGATCTCCCCAAACATTTTCAATAATATTCAAGGCAGGGGACTATGAAGTAGTTCAAGTAGGTAACTGCACATGTGTAGGCTGCAAAGGAACAAGTAAAAGTTTATTCCATGCTGAAAATTATTTCTCTTCTTTTTTTCTCATTTCAGCATGGAATAAACCTTTACTTGTTCCTTTGCAGTAAAGCCCATTCCAAAACTGTGATCTTTCATTCCTGTAAATACTCATGGTTGATTTTGAGGTGTTTTAGATCGCTGTCTTGCTAAAATATCCAACCTGTTTTCAATTTCTTCACTGACTCTGGGACATTAGCTTCTAGGATTTGTCATATTTAGTTGAATCCATTCTTCCTTCCACCTGCACAATATTTCCTGTGTTACTGGCTGCCAACCCCAAAACATAACGGATCCATCTCCATGCTTAACTGTTGGCAAAGTGTTCTTTTCTTTAAATGCTTCACCCATTATTCTCCAAATTTTCCAAATATCTATTGTGTTTGTAGCCAAAACGTTCAAGTTTCATTTTATTAGTCCATAACACTTTGTTCTAAAAAGTTTCTAGCTTATTAGGGTTTTGTTGTGCATATTTTAGACGTTGTGATGATTTGTCATGAGGTCATAGGTAAGATTTCCTTCTTCTTTCCTTTCAAGTCCTCAGACTGCTTAGAGGAGCTCATGGTTGTTGAAAGTAGGCAGAACAACAATCACAACTTGAGAGGTTAGAAGTGTCAGAGTATTTGCTCAGCCATGCAAAGATTATATCACCTTCTCTTCACTTATTCATTGAAACACAGTTTAACCAGGGGTGCCTAATCTTTTGCACATAACTATATATATAAAAGGTGTACGTTTCACGGCAAGGGTACATAATGCTTATTTAAAAGCTTTCTTCACCTTGTTTTCCATGTACTCAAGCCACTGCAGTCCCAAGTTGGTTACTATACGAGGGGTTCCATCATCTACTGGAAGGATATCTATCTTAAATTTCTGGGGAGCTGCTGTAACAATCTGAGAAAAAAGAAAAAAAAATACTTGGTAAAGCTTCTTAGTGCATACAATCACTACACACGATGTCTTAAGAGCTATTTGAAGTAGCACCTTTTGCAAACACCCCTCAATACATGCTATAATTGAGCCTGGGAATAATAAAAGATAAAGACACTGATAGCTACAAGAACTACAATTTTAAATTTTAGACCAGCAAAATACTTTCCTAATTAGATACTGCCTATACAAAAATCCTTCCCAATCATACTAAATTATTATTTGTCAAAATGTTAATTCACAGGATGGGGAAATGCCACAGCTGTAAAATGTTGATTTTGATAGATGGCTCCAATAAAAAAAATACCCAGTGTGTACATACAGTGATATGACTCTAGACAATGAAGACAAAGTTCTCTGCTTTCTGTCATCTTGCCTGCTACATTTTGCTGAATAATACAAAGGAGGTTTTTTTTGTAGAATTAACTTGAAAAAAACATTGTTTAAACAAAGGGGGGGGGGTTGAATTCTCACAGTCTTACAACATTGTTTAGCTACAATGTTCATAAACATTGTTTAGCTACAGATGCAGCCACTCAGAATGCCCATGGTGTTCTGCGGTGTGCTGCAAAAAACATGCTGCTGTACCTTGAAAGGTACCACCCAGCACCTTTTTAATTTTTCAGATAATCTGATGCTGGACTGCAATACTCTGTAAAACTGCTAGGTGATGCAATGAATCCTTAAAGTGTTGTGTGTCTAACAAACTGTAAATCCACTCGGTCAATTCCTGATATTATGCATTTTTACTATTAGAGAAAAAGTCTTTATTTATTTTTAATGGGTGCACTGACCAAGAATCAAATCTGGGACCTGGGCAAAAATTCTACCATTGAACCAAAGGATCATTCAGTTTGGACAAGTTAAAAATCTCAAGAGTTACTTTTTCCATTTTCTACAAGAGTTTCAATGAAACTACAAGCATTTTATTTCCTATCAATTTCTTTAGCCAGGGAAGATTCTCTTGGCAGTGTATGGCATCACAGCAAAGTCATCTTGCGGTAATGAGTTTTGATGTGCAATCTGAGTGGCTCCATCAATATGTCTCGGAATCTTTCTTTCCTCTTACCTCCTTCTCCCCCTCCTTGACAACAAAGAACAGGTTAGTGCCATCTGATACAGTAAATGTAAACCGATCTTTGAGGGAATTACTGCCATCATGGTTATAACTAATGCGGTTCTGGTAGATATCATCCATGGTGAAGGTGGTGGTTTGGCGAAAGTGCTGCCCATTGTTGGTTCGTTCAATGGTGCCATGGCGAGGTGCTTGTACTATGGTGAAGATGATGGAATCTTCCTGTATTGGTAAGACAGGAAAAACATAAGATATGATTCAATTTCAAATTTTGCATATGACAAAACTCAGGTAATAAAAGAAAGTTTATTATTGGAGATGCCAAATATACAGTAGTCGGGTTCTTTTATGCTTTTATTTAGGAAGCAACATACTTTTCTTGTTGTCAGAAAGCCCCTGGATGCCCCATTGTCTCAGCATGCATCTGTCCCACAACTCACATCTCAGCCTTTCTTGACAGCCTTATGAGACCACTGGTTGACAGGCTTCCTTCATATATTAAGGACACTAACCACACTCTACAAGTTTTAAACGATTTCCTGTATCAGGGCCCAGAATGATTCATTTTTACCATGGGTATCACATCCTTATACACCATAATTCCCCACAATGACGGTCTTACAGCCCTCAAACTGATACTGGACAAATGCACAGTGCTTGATCCACAGTGCTTAGATCCTTTGCATTCAATAACCCTTTTTAACAGCAGGTCAGTGGAGCTGCCATGGTGACAAGGATGGGACCCAGGTATGCTAATATTTTTGCTGGCTGGGTAGAAGAATGCTTCTTGATTTCCTACACCAGCTTTGTCCCTGACCTCTACAGGAGACACATTGATGACTGCGTCACTGCTGCCACATTCTCCAACAGCCAGCTAGAGCATTTCCTGCATCATTTCACCAACTTTCACCCATCCCTCAAGTATAAAGTTAACATGTCTTCTGTTACTCTTCCGTTTCTAGACATAAACCTATCCATTAACCATGCACAACTCTCTACTTCTTTATATTACAAATGCACAGATTCACATAGCTATCTCCTGTACAATTCCTTCCACCCCACACATACTAAAAACTCTCTCCCCTTTTCACAGCTCCTCAGGTTCTGACAACATTGCAGTGATGGCATGATCTTCCATAACCAAGCCCTCAAAATGCACTCTTTTTTATTAACAGAGGATACCCCACTCACGTTACTGAAAGGGTTGTCTCCCAAGCCAAAAATAGCCCTAGGATCATCAACCCAATTAGGAACACCTGGACTCACAAATGGATTCAATTGGTGCTTCCCTACGACCCTAATGCTCTATCTATTCCCAGGGCCATTAATGACAACTTCCCCATCTTATAGGATGATCTTTACTGGTACCTTCTTTTCTTTTCATCTCATACCACTGACCACCTAATCTGCGTAACCTTCTTGTTCACGGCTCCATTGACCGTCCACAGCAATCATCCATACCAAGCTGCAGTACTTTACCATGCAACAGAACTCATTGCATCACCTGTAAATATATCCAATTTTCATGCCCATTCAAGACCCCTCTGGACTTTCTGGATCACCCAGATCACATCATGTATTTTCAGCAACCTTATTTACTGCATCTCCTGCAGAAAATGCCCAGATATTTACATTGCATTGGTGAGACAGGAAGGAGACTGGGAGACCATTTCATGGGACATGTTCAAACCAATAGATCCCATTTTACCTCCAACAGCCATGATCATACTGTTCTTTCCATCTGCATCCTCACAGAGGGGTTTCAGAACTCCTACTGCAGAAAGACATCTGAAACCAAAATTATCCTGAAACTAGGATCACACCTCCCCTCTACTCTTAATGACTGCTCTTATTGTCTCCTTCTAATCCTCTCTATTCACTTGCAGTTTTTGACTTCACACCTCTCTTCCAGGGAAGAAAGGAGTGTTGATTCTTCCAGGAGTGTTGATACTCCTTCTCTCCTGCTCCCCGCCACCTCTCAACTACACTTTTTTTTCTTCCAAGCTGCCGGTTTACTTCTCTCCTTCACACAGAAAGAATTCTCCACAGCCAAAACATTGTGTCTCTTAACTCTTCAACATGGAATAAACCTTTACCTGTTCCATATTTATCTTGTTGCCCTGTCAACATATTGCACAGTGTTTCAACATACTTAAGTGTTTCAGGAATAGAATTTTGTGTTTCTGGGGCTGTAGAACATACAGTGGATATAAAAAGTCTACACACCCTTATTGAAATAGCAGGGTTTTGTGATTTTGAGCCAGAAATCAAGTTAAATCATGTTTGACATTTTTCCCTCTTTAATGTGACCCTGCAACCAACAAAATTAAAGAGAAAAACAAATAGATAATTATTAGGAAATATAATTGAAATTAAAAAACCTAGAACACCCTGGTTGCATAAGTGTGAGCAACCCCCCCCAACTAATACTTTGTGGAAGTATTAGTTTTTTGCATTTACCTTTTGCATTTATTACAGCAGTAAGTCTTTGTGAATAAGTCTCTATCAACTTTGCACACCTGGACTTTGCAATTTTATCCTGCTCTTCCTTGCAAAAAAGTTAAAGCTCCTTCAAATTGCCAGGGGATCTCCTGTGCACAGCCCTCTTTAGGTCATTTCACAGGTTTTCTATGGGATTGAGGTCTGGGCTCTGACTGGGCCATTCCAAGACTTTGATCTTCCTTTTCTGAAGCCATTCCTTGTGTTGTAACAGACAAATAAGTTCTGGATCCCGAGATGAACTTTAAACAGATGAGTTTTATTGCATGCAAGTGTAGCGGTAAGGCTTATTAAAATACAGGAATTAAGTTTTCTTCTCCCTTGCCAGTCCCTCTCTCTTTCATCTCAGTGGTGCTTAATACAGAGAGGCCATTCCATTTGGTTCACAATTAAGGTGTTTTTCTAGCTGATAGAGTGTCCTGATAAGGAACAACTCCCAATTCCTGATATTCTCCACCAACCTTAATAAATGTTAATCTCTGGCGCCTTAAAGTCTGAGATTCCAAGGGAAAGTGTTATTCAAAGTTGGTTTACAACCCTAAGGTCAGAGGGTGTGGTTACTCATCATCAGCCAATCAGTAACTGGTAGGGCAGGTTAACCCCACGTGGGTCTCTGATGCCCATGAAACTTTCAACCAATGAACAACCTGCAGTTCCTCCAGGCAAAACAGGCAACACAGAGCGCCAGTAGAACAGTTCCCAGGGGCAGAACAGTTCCAGAGTGCAGACCAGTTCCCAAGGGCAGAACAGTTCCCAGGAGCAGGACATTCTCGCAGAGCGCCTGCTGGACATTCAGCTCAGGCCTCCTCCTGAACATCCTCAGACTCAGCCTGGACTACCACGTAATGGCCAGTGTGTCCGAGTGCAGAACTTTCCTTTGTTCTAGGAGTCGAGGACGGAGGTTGCCAGCGCGTAACCAAAGGATCCACCCGAGGTTAGCATCAGCAGCAAGCCTCGTGAACAGGTCGGAACTGTGGACAGCTAAGGATTCGGGACTAGCGCTTCATCAGGAACGAACCGGTCTTCTTCCCGACCTACTGGGACCCGCAGTCACTTTTCTCCTGTGCACAAACTTAGCTAGTTTCAGCCAACACTAACTAGCCGGTCTTCAGAGAGCATCAGCGGCGCATCGCGCAGGAATCTCTCCCACAACATCGCAAGCAGCACCACTGCCTGGCGCCGATTGGACCGCAACAAGCTTGCCACTGCTTCCTTGTGTCTGCAGGAGATCTGAATCCCCACAGATTGGATGAGTATTCAACATTCTGCATTACTGCTCGAGAATTCAATTGTTATCTCAACCAGTTGATATCAATTTAATTCCTAAGAGTTATGTACTTGTTTAGAGTATCTCTAGTGTTGAAGTTGTAACCGAGTTCATTTACGAAACGGTCTAAATGAATGATATACTGAATGTATGTCCCTCTTGGTATTTGTAACTCTTTGTGACTGAAAATATGTCTTTGGTATTCTGCTAACCCTCACGATAAGATCTGTTATGTTTATATGCACGTTTTATGTATTAATAAATGTATTATCATGTATTAGTACCTGTGTGTGTGCGTTGTTTGAATTATCCCACAAGGTTGGATTCTAATACCATCAAAAGAATAATTTTGTGACTTACTGCTACAATTAAGAATTGCCCCAGTAAATGCACAACCCCTACATTACTAGTGCCTCATGAGAGGACACTACACAAGGAACAATAAAACCAAAGTATTGTTCAAAGTATCGGTACAAAACCTCCAGTTTATATAGCCCTTTTCTGCTGCTTCTGACATAACTCATTACTGTGGTAATGGGGGGAGGTCATGGTGTTCGGACAGTTCACAGACTTTGGCCAAATGGTCAGTGTTAGGTTTCCTTCCTTGGGAAGGGGGGTTTCTAGCTGGCATCTGGAATCCTTATCAGTTATCCCCTTTTCCTGTCATAACTCTAAGCCTGGAATGTCTTGTGTCACAAGACGTACAGTCCTTGTGCAGAAAGGAATCAGTTAACCCCTTCTTTACATCTTATATCTTTCTTCACTTGGTTGACTTGGATCTGTGCTTTGAGTCGTTATCATGTTGAAAGGTGAAATTCCTCTTCATTTTCAGCTTTCTGACAGAGGGCAGCAGGTTTTGTGCCAAAATATCTTGATATTTGGAGGTAGTTAGTATCACATCTATCTTGACTAGGAGCCCCTGTCCCAGCTGAAGAGAAGCAACCCCAAAGCATGATGCTGCCACCACCATGTTTCACAGTAGGTATGGTGTTCTTTGGATGATGAGCTGTGTTGTCTTTGCGCCAAACATATCTTTCAGAATTAAGGCCAAAAAGTTCAACCTTTGTCTCATCAGACCATAAGACATTTTCCCACATGGTTTGGGGTGACTGTATTTTTTTCCAAATTTAGACGGAATTGGATGCTCTTTTTTGTGAGAAATGGCTTCCGTCTTGCCATCCTACCCCATAGCCCAGACATGTACAGAATACGGGAGATTGTTGTCACATGCAAGGAGTGACCAGTACCTGCCGTAAATTCCTGAAGCTCCTTTAATGTTACTTTAGGCCTCTTTGTAGCCTCCCTGATAAGTTTTCTCCTTGTCATCAACTTTGGAGGGTCGCCCTGATCTTGGCAATGTCCCTGTGGTGCCACTTATTTTCTCCACTTATTGATGATTGTCTTCAGAGTGCTCCATGATACATCTAATGCCTTTGATATTCTTTTATACCCCTCTCCTGATCAGAAACTTTCAACAATAAGATCCCATAGATGTTTTGTCAGCAACCACGAAGGTTTCAAGGAAATCCTACAGGAACAGCTGATTTAAATTTGGGATTCATCAGAATCACTTTCATTGATGGCAGGTGTATGCTGCTTACCTTTGGTTATGATTTTCAATGTGATTGGTAACTTGGAACACAGCTACAGCCCCCATTACAAAAAAAGGGTGTGCACACTTATGCAACCAGGATGTTGTAGGTTTTTTAATTTCAATTATTTTTCCTTATAATTATCTATTTGTTTTTCTCTTGAATTATGTTGGTTGCAAGGTCACATTAAAGATGGAAAAACGTCTGACATGATTTATCTTGATTTCTGGCTTTACATCACAAAAACCTGCAATTAAAATAAGGGTGTGTAGACTTTTAATATCCACTGTAGATCTCCGAGACACATTTGTATATAGTATATAGTGTTACTAGTATACACGTTTTTCAGTTTAGTGTTGTGTGTTATTGCTTATTGTTAATGAATATTTGTTAATGTTTGAGTCAGATTTTACTCCATCAACAGAACTGCCAGAGAATACAAAAATGTATTATTTTTATTTTCCTGACCCTCCCATTTTTTAACAATATTAATGAAATTACTTTTATGTACATGTAATTTTCTATGAATTTAGAAAAAGTCAAAGAAAAGTATGAAGATATAAAGAAAGCTGATCAATAATAAACTTAAAAGTCTTTTAGGAAGCTTTGAATGAATGCCAACAATCTGCAGCTGTTCTTAGACCCATAAGATCTATGCTTGTGAGAATAAAAAATAGAAATAACAAACCACTTATAGCCATGAGATCATAATTTAACTACTATCAAGTCCTTTGTGGGAATGCTCTCTTTTTAAACAAATCTTGATTTTTTTTAAATGGGAGTTTGAAAAGAAGTTGATAATCTTTTGTAAATGCAGCTTTGGGTCTTAGATGTCAGTTTCATATGTTTGTTCAGTCATGCAGTTTTTCCCAGAGAAAGAAAAACATGCAGTATTGGTGACAGCCTACCTCTGTGTCAGCATCTGTTGTCTTGAGCTCAAACTCAGTGATGGTCTTTCTCATACCCTCCTGCACACGCATCCCAGGAACCTGAACTATGGGAAGGGAGTCATCCACTGGACGAATTGTGATGTAGAACGTCTGGGTAATCTGGAAGTTACATAAGGGGCTCTTGTTTTAAAATCTGCATTGTGCAGGAATCTTTTTATCTCTTTCATTTTATTTAAACCAATAATAACAAGTACATCAACTTGGAGAAATATTGTATGCTCTTTCAGGTTCACAAACTTAATAGCATTAATTAGAGTAATTAGAAACACACTAAATCATCCATCCATTTTCTAACCATTTCGTCCAATTCAGAATAGTGTGGGAGCTGAAGCTGATTCTGGCAAACAATGAGCATAAGGCAGGATAACCTTGGATGTCAGTTCTTCACAGGGCACACACACACCAGGGGCAATTTCTCCAGAAGCCAATTAACCTACCAGTATGTCTTTGGACTATGGGAGAAAACCAGATTACCTGGCCAAAACTCAAGCAAACGGAAAAACACACAGATAACACCTCAGGTCCAGAATTGATCCCAAGACCCCAGCACTGGAAGGCAGCAATGCTAACCATTGAGCCAGCATGCCACCCCACACATCAAACCCTATAATCAAATTGTACAGTTCTTGTTAATAAGAATGTTGTGCATTTTTTATTTTGGTTTTATTTTTCAAATGTAATAAATTTAAATATATGCAGAAGAAAATAAAATGGTTGGATTTTTTAGAAATTAACTGGATAATGCAGTATTTAAACCTGTTTTATTTGACACTGATCATTATGTTTCCATTTGAAAGGTAACTGTAAAAAGTGCTCTTACTGTACCTCATTAGCTCCATCAGACACTATGAAGGAGAAGTCATCAGAATGTTTCTCCTCATCACTTGTGTGTACATACTGAATGCTGCGTGATGCAAGATCAGCCTGTGTGAAAATGGATATCCGTGTCCCTGTAGAGAAACAAAAATAATATTTAGACTTTTTATGAACAGAGTCAGTTTGTTCTTAAAATTAGGTGGAGGTGGTGTAAAAAGAGGTAGTATTACAATTAATGCATTCATAGCAGCTTTGTATTTGCGGCTCAGTAAACTAAGAAAAAAAAAGTGAGATCAAATAAATAATTTAAAATATCTGCTTATTCTTCATTTTAAAACTATCCCAACTAAACTGGTATCAGATTTTTGTGACAGAATTATTCTTTATATGGTAGATTAAAGAACTGGTCCAACTCCTGAACGTTATAGAAAGGGCAATTTAGTATAATCAAACTAACACCATGTCTTTAACATACATGAACACAGAGATATGTAAGCTCCACAGAATGGGTGTCCTAGTTCAGTGCCAAAGTCTGCAGAGCTGTGAGGCAGGGACCCTAACCATTGTATCACTTGATATACATTAATTCAAAGTTGGGTCACATCTTTTTTTCTATTTTTTTCATCTTGGGTCACATGTCACAGAGAAAAGTTTACTTTGCTCTCTTTTGACACACAACCAATAGTTCTACTATGTATTGGTGAATGTACCTACGAATACAAAGATTTACTTCTTTATTTTTGTTGATTGCCATGTATCTTACCAATAGATATCATATTTAAGTATGTTACATTTCTAACCATAACATATGTAGGAATATTCCCATTTTCTCTAGTATATGCAATAGGTTACCACTTATCAGATACTATAAGGCTTGTATCTGCTTTATTTTGTGTTTGGTGCTGTGATAAGTTTATGACCTCACTCAAAACTGCTCATTTCAATTCAACAAGGATCTGTATCATGAAGGTGTTCTGCCTCATCTGCTTAATAATACTTCCTCTATAAGTTTTTTTTCAGATGATGTCTTTGAACTTCAGGTGCTCATGCATCTAAAAATTCAAAGTAACCAGTAATAGTTCATAAGTGGATCACTGGATTTACTATATATAGTTTACAACTGGCTGTGGGAGCAGTATTGAGCAGTATACATTTTATGAGCTGATATTTTAATTTAATGAACTGAATACATACTGTAATCCTGACTTGCAATACATGTCACTACATTGTCACTAGCTAAGATGACCTGTTCTCAAGCAAATGAAAGGCCGCAAATTGGCAGCAGTAGCCATCATGAGAATTATGATATTTTCCTTTCTGAATCCATGCTGCTAGATTGTTTGTGGTTTTATTCATGAAGGATCTCCGGACCTGGGGTGGCAACATGTTCCAAGTAACCCAAGAGAGGTTGTTTGGTGATCCTGTAGACCAGCTCGCCTGGCTCACTGTCCTGGTCTGTGGCTGACAGCTGAAAAGTGGTGATTTTCTTAGCTGAATTCTCATCCAGAACTAGCCCTTTATTTACAATTACAGATGGGGGGAGTCTGTCTTCTGGAATACAGACAACACAGAAAAAATATAATCAATCATTCCCTCCTTGATAATAGATACTTGAGGTACCCAGTAGTAGTTTATTGCCATATGTACACATACATTGGAATTCTTAATCTTAATCACAAACAAATCTTAAGCAAAATGCAGAGATTAATAATACTATATATTAAATGAAAGCTTAAAAAACAACATATTTACCCAGTACGCTGATGTAGAATGATTGGTCAATCAGTTTATTGCCTTCAGAATCAGAAAGGTCAAATTTGAAAGCAAAGCTGCCTCCTGCCTTACCCTTTTCATGTCTGTATTCTACGAATCCTGGAAATCATTGAAAAATACAAAGTTATCATGTGTTTTCAACAGGGCAGCAGCATTTGTGAGGGGAGCTTGCATAGTTGGGATGCCGGGAAAGCCATTTACGGTTAATAGGATGATAGTGTTATTAGAGAAATCAGAGCAAATGTGTGCACATAGGTCAAATGTACACATTTGCACTTGTGAACCAATAAAAGCAACTGCACGTGTAGACAGCACAGAACCCTTCCGCAACTGGTGCCCTTTAGTAGACTCTGTAAAAATGGTTGAGTCGGAGAAAAGTAACATCAGTAGTAAAACAGAGAGATTAATGGAGAGAATGTCCACAAGTAACGTCAGTAATTACCAAGTTCAAAAGGTTTACAACGGTCTCTTGGTTGAAAGGATTTGAATGTGTATGTTTAGGCAACATCCAGGGAGCAATCTCACCACAGTCAGGTAGACTCTGGAAATGATAAGACCTTAGCTTATGATCGAGGCCAGAAGGGGACCAGTTAACTCTCCCCAACGGTTAGCTCTGAAAGGTAAGGAACTCTGTCTGGTCTTACCCTCAAGCTAAAGAGGAAGCAAGTCTCATGTGGAAGCCATTTTAGTGAGTTGCTAGGTTAGGTGGAGGGTTTCTCATGGCAACTAAGAGGGCTAAAGATAAAGTAGCAGCAGACTCAGATGTTGCTGTGTCTGGGGTGTAGGTAAAGGTTATGGTAATCAATGGCCTCAGTGGATTACTGAGTCTTTCCCAAGGAGGAAAACATGATTATCAAATAATCACAAAGAGGATTTCTTATAAAGCACATTTGTTTACTCAAAACAACGCTGGTTAGGACTGATGGGTTATGTACATAGTTGGTGCTACATGGTGACGGGCTAATGATAATGGTCATAGATCTGGTTGTATGGTTACAGGGGATGATTACAGTTTATGGTATGGGTGTGTTTTCAGGTTTTGTGTTTGTGTGTGACCATGTAAAGGGTTATGTTTTTAAAGTTAATTGTTTGGGTTTCTGGTTACAGTACTCCAGTCTCTGGGTTTTTAGTTGGTTTGGTTATTAACACTACCTGTCATAGGACACTGTTAAGGGGGGTCCAATCCTGGAGTGAGTGTACTCTGGGTTGTGTTTAAAGACTTAAGGTAACAGTAACACCAGAGCAATGTAATGGCAGGACCATTGAAAGAAAACATATTCAGGTCAGCTAAGATTCCACAAATGAGTGAGTCACTTGCTGGATATGGCATAAAACCAGGATTGTCATGGTGCTCATACCAGTGAAGAGCAGTGGTGCAGTTACAGTGTTGTAGTCATATTCCAAGCATTTTTACATTACCAGTGCTTATAGTCCCACTTTTTGCATTCTGTCTTCTTAAAGGGTTAATATAAACTTATCAAAATAATATGAAACACCTTTTCCTACCTTTCAGGGTCCCCAAATATTTGAACAGAATCTGATCATCTTCTATTTATAAACAATAAAAATGACTGAGCTTGCCAATTTGTAAGTTAAACATACTTTTCCTGAAGACCACATTCCATCATATAATATGACCATGTCATAAATTCTATTTCATGGTTGAGCGAACAAAGAATACAAAAACTCTTTATTACAATATTGTTACGTATACAGATAGGTACTTGGTAGTTATCAATTATTTTTTTTAAGTGACTGTATAATTATATGACATCTGCTGGCTTTAGAGTTCACAAAAACTTTGCTTAGAGTTTTCTTTAATGAAAAAAACATTTTTAGATATATTCTTATTAGTTTTATACTGATAAGTGTATATAAATAGTTTAATGTTTCATATTATAAAACAAAACATACACAAAATATATAAATTTCTAAGCATGTTTTTGCTAAGGAGATCCAATGTCCAAATTCAAATAAATACATTTATAAGAATTTTCCTCTGCAATAAAACTGCTCAATGAATGCATGTAAATGTAGTCCCCCCACTACATATTTATTTATCCATTTATTTATCACATATTGTTGCTGTGATATCATGTACTTCATGTGATTTTACAGATCCAGCCATTCAGAATGCGTGGGGAATACAGCAGTACTTTGCAGTTCAGGGGCTGTGGGGTACTGCAGCTTTTTAAAAATACCCAGTTGTGGGACTGCCCTACTTTGCAAAACTGCCAGGTGGAGCAGTGAAAGCTGGCAGGAAGCATTTGGGGTGTCGCCAGAAAACATCTGGTTTTGAATCCCGATCAATGCTGAGGGACAATCTTTTTCCAATTATAGAAAATAAGTTGTATACTTTTTAGACATTTATCAATTTTAAACTGTGTATTACAGCATGTTAAATATTAAACTAATTAAAAAGTAGGTACATTATATAAAAAGCAAGATTGCTCAGTTGGATATATAAAAAATACTTTATTATTATACTGTAGCTTGTGAACTGTAGCAGGTTTACATCCACATAGAGAAAATCCAAAGGTAAATTTTGGTAACTGAAAATAAAAACAGTAGTACAACGTAATACATACCTAATGTACACATAGTAGATGGTAGTGGTAGCTAAATATAAAAAAAATTACACAACAGTGTAGCGGCACTGCTTGTTAATAAGACAGAATTAAGCGTTGCTGTGCTTTCCTAAATGAGGCCCCATCTTTCTCTTCATCTCTGTGGTGCAGCCACAAAGAAGCTATTCATGCAGGCTGATTTAAGGTGTTTTCTTTTGATAAGGAACAACTCCCAAATGGGGATGCACTTAGCTAAGCCTGGCTATCATGATCAATGCACTGGGACTTGGACTTTGTTCTAAGCGCGAGGCCGAGGATACCGTACGTACTCAGAATTCTGCAACAACCAACGTGAATGCTCCGCTTGATCAACGGCAGCCTACAGTTGGACCCTCGTCGACAACCTGAATAGCTTATTCAGAAGCAGCGCTGGACCGGGAAGGAACCAGTTTTCTTCCCGTGCAAAAGAGTGACTTGCGAGGACCCGCGGTCACACTCTGTGCATAGAGACTTTCTACTAGTCAGCTGGACTACTAGTAGACCCCTGGGAGCAATGACTGCACTGCGTGCCGGAGTTAGATTCCTCCGCCCATCCTACTCCGAGCTGCACCTCGACTGGTTGGCCGGTAGCCAGAGGATGCCGAGACGACGCCTATTGGATGACCGCTGGGACAGAGTTTGCAACACAGCCTGTCAGCTGGTTTGGTGTTCGTGCCAGGAAATCCAAATCCATACATAGTGGATAAGTAAACCCCATGTCCTACATTGCATCTCGAGAATTTAATTGTTACCTCAACACAAGTTGTTATCAATTTAATTCACGAGTAATGTATTTACTTCCGAGTCTAGTGTAACAGTGGGTAATAACACTGATCAGCGATTTGGTATAGCCGAACAGTATATTGAAGTATATTCTCTGTTGTGTATCTCTTTGTGCTTGTATCTCTTCGAGATTATATACCTTGTATCTTGATAACCCTCACAGTAAGGTCTGCTGCCTGTATCCAGGCAGACTGGTATATGTTTGGTGCACAATTTATGTTTAATAAATGTATCTTGTGTATTGAATCCGTGTTTGTGCATTGTTAGTTGTTCTGACGACTGATTGTCTAAAAGCCATAACGAACCACCTCGTGATTACTGCTACAATTAATAATTGGCTCAGTAAAATCACAAAACCCCTACAACAGTATTCCACATATTTTATGCATCAAAGTCTTTAAAAGCCTTGGTGACTTACAGTGGGCTATGGTTTTCACGTGCTTGTTCTAACATTATAAAGTTTATATACTCTACTTCATAAAAAGTTATAATGTTTTATCGTTTTTTAAGAATACATAGTAAGGGCATCACTTGCTGTTTTTGTAAAAAAAAGCTGTGCTGATTTAATACCACTTGATTGTAATATTAAAATGGAAACATGTAACTAAGCAGAAAATATCACAAGTGGAGGTTATGGAAACATTTTGAAATTGTTTTTTTAAAAATAACTTTTATTTTTCTTATAGTGGTAATGGACAATGAAATGCTCATGGTCTGTAATGTAGAGCACTGCACACAGGTGGTTAAAAGCCAGATCAGACCAATACTTTGGTTTGTAGAGTGATCATTTTGGCTATATTTTTTACATATCCGACTGTATAAAAATAGTTTATTATTACAGCTTGCTGCGAGCGCGATGTGCCTCTTTCAGAAAATCTATATTTTGTCTTAATAATGAAGTAAGACACAAGATGTGAAAAGGCTTAACTTAAGTCAGTTCTGCCTGAAGATTAGACTTCTAAGCAACAGGAGTTTATGGCAGGAAAGGGGGTTAACTGATAAGGATTCCAGATGCCAGCTAGGAAAACCCCTGGGGACTTAATCCCTGACCATTTGGCCAAAAGGCTGTAAATTGGCGAAACATGTGACCTCCCCCATTTACCATAATAACGAATGACGTCCGAAGCAGCAAGGAAGGACTATATAAACCTAAAGTTTGTACCGGCACCTTGAACAATATTTCGGTTTTGTTGTTTCTTGCGGGAAACAAGAATTCAGCTTTATTGTTCCTTGAATGCAATAAACTCATCTGTTTAACTTCATCTCAGGATGCAGAACCTTATTCTTTTTGTTACAACAATACAAATTTCAACAACGAGAAATTTAAGTTTAGATTTTGATAAAAAAAATTCACATGTACTATATTGTAATGGCTTTGAAATCAAACGGTATCAAACTGTATATTCAGTATATTTATACAGAATATGGACACACTGCCATTAATTTCCATGTACACTACTGTTTCAGTATATATGTGGATCTGACTTCACAGGATTTGCATGTGTGGAACAGTGGGAGGCAAGACCCAGCAGAGGTGGGGTTGTACTGATTATGCTATGAATGATTCCCTAAGGCATACCGTCCAAGGTTTTGAAATGATAAAAAAAAACCTTTGATGAGTTTGCATGAGAGACAAAGGTACCTTTTCAGGAGTCATGTACTGCACAAAGTAAGTGAATTTGACAAACAGATAATGTTGCTTAAATAATTTAAAATCTGTCTGACTGTACTGTAGCTCTCATTTAATTGAGCATGAAAGTCACCTTGCTCTTACAAGTGGCTCTGTTAGCAAAGTTTGTGTTAACATACTGCACCTTTTTGAATGGATTTTTTTTGACACTGACTTCCAGGTTAATAAGGAAGCACCCAATCCACTGTACCAAAGCGTCACCTAGAAACAGTGCTGACACCGGCAGGTTAAAATGTTTCCAAAGAAATTGATGCAGATGTTACAAAGAAAGTGCGCTAATACTTTCAACTATATAAATACAGTATATTTAGATCCTTAAATTAATATTGTTATTAATATCTTTAGATACGCCATTCCAAATTACATCCTATTAAGCGGATTCTAAAAAGTACACATTTTTTTAATGTGATAAGGAGTGCAAGTATTCATAGAAAAGGTTAAAACATTATAGCTGTTTAGAAAGTACATAAACTGTAGTCAGAATGAGTATGTCAAAACGTTTCCAAAACAGTAAGTGACCGAGTGAAAGACTTTGATGCATAAAATGTTAATTAAGAAAGTGGAATACTGTTATGTTTTTTTTATTTAAACTACCACTACCAGCCATATACAGTTTGTATAATATATTTATATTTCTAAATTAAATTCATTTATGACGTTCAGAGACATTATGGTCCTGTAATTTTTATCCTCAGCTACCACAATTTCCCTTTAGTTGTAAAATTCCATATTAAGCGGATTTAAACACAGTAGAGAGATTAAATGAAGCAATCGTTTCACTAACATCTACTGCACCACTAGTACCACCTGTTGATTGTCTTTGGCCAGTGAATAATGTACAGCGGCTGCCTGTAGCCCGAAACCCGTGGTACGGGGTTTTACCACACATTTTGAATGGCTACATCTGTATGTGACTTTTACATTTTGCTTTTGTGTTTTCTATTTTTATGGGAGTGGACAATTAAGTACAGATGCAGCCATTCAAAACAAGCGGGGTATGCTGCGGTATAACACGGTGGGAGTGTTGCAGTACACCGCATCATACCATATGCAAATTAGATTATGTTAATAGTATCTTGAATCACCTTGTAAAACCAGCAGGTGGAGCTAATAAAGCTTAACCTCTCCTATACAGCATTTGAGCTGTCACCAGAAAACATCAGGTTTCGAATCCCGATCACTGCTGAGGGACAGTCTTTATTCAATTAAGAATTTAAGTTGTATACTCTTTAGACTTTTAAATTTAAACTGTGTATTACAGCATGCTAATCATTATACATTAAAAAGTTGGTATATTTTATGAAAGCAAGATTGCTCAGTTGGACGAAAGTAAACAACCTACCACCTTTATCATAAATATTTTAATTATGCAGAAATATTTTATGCATCAAAGTCTTTACCGAAGGTATTACTAATAGTATTAATGATGAATGACCTTGGACAAGCTGTAAACTCAGAGTTATACCCTGGTCCACATTCTTTGTAACCGTCTTTGTAAACAAAAAGACTTTATTTTTTCATTGACAAGAAGTAACACCACAGCATTTCGTTGATCCGATCACGCATTCGTTTCCAATCATACAAAGTAAGTCTTGAGAATCTCCGATTCACCATGCCTTTCACGTGCTCATAAACGATATTAATTTAGGAACATAAACATATTACTGTATGTAAACTGTACTGTATATGGCTGGTCTTGGTAGTTTAAAGAAAAAATACACACCAGTATTCCATTTCTCCCTAAACATTTTAAGCATCAAAGTCTTACATGTGGTTATTTCGGAAACATTTTTACGTGCTCCTTCTGACCATATTATTGTATGTTTATATACTTTGTGAAAAGTGATCGTTTTAACCTTTTCTGTTAATATGCTCGTTATTTGAGTAAACAAAAGCATACTTTTAGAATAAAATTAATAGGAAATAAAATATAGGAAATATAATAATAATAACTATTGAAACCTGTTTTTATAGCTTTTAAAGTCGTGCAATGTCTAAACAGGAACACATCATTATATCTTGTTTGCCCAGCTTAATTTTAAAGACCTCTACTTGTGAAACTTTCCCCAGCCTGTACGTAAAACTATATACACAATACTGCTGACAGCAGGAAAATTCCTATACTTTACTCAGCAGTGTTTTAAAAACAGCACCCATGGTGTTCAAACCGATTTTTTTTACACAGACTGACACAGTTTCACATTGTGAATTTGTTTTTCTAAGAAAATGTGTCCGTAGGGGGAAGGTGGAGTGTCTTTCATTGGAAGACTTGTCCTGCTCTACTTTGAAAATATCTGTGAAACCGGTTTGTTTACAAACAATGTAGACAGATTCAGACTCAGAGGCACAGCCAGCAGAGAGAGGGAGAGATGCGAAAACCATGCAGCGCCAGGCGAATGCACAACATTAATGTAGGGTTTTCGGGCTCACGTGGATTTGCGCCCTACACCCTGCAGTACCGCTTTGTACATACAGTACGAACATGTTGTGATATGTAGAAATATAAAAAATGTCAATATAATGCCAATAATATTTGCTACTTTAGTTTTTCAAAGAAATGTTTATTTGTTAAAAGAAAACTCATAGCAGCAGCTGGGTTTGAACACCCAACCTCAGGGTTTAAAATCAGTCACTTAAGCTATCGTGCCACCAAGGCAAGTCGTATGATAGCCACTGAAACAGTCATACACATATCAATGGAAAGTCTTATACTACTGAAGAGATCAGAGAAATACCTGGGAAGTGAGATAATAATATAATTTGTTTTTGTATTTTTGCAAACTATGCAGTCTAGCGGCTTGAAGTTAGCTTTGCACCCAAATATATAAAGATGCTGCCTGTCCTTGGTCAGTAAGATAAAGGGCATGTATTTGGTAAGCTGGCTGTACACCTAGAACATCAAAAGAACTAAGTGTTGTCTAGTTTGCAACTTAGAAATAATTAATTGGCACGTGTTGCTGTCTTATCATTTGTTTAGAATGTGTCATAGTAACTCTTTTTGTTTTAAGGTATAAAGGATCATCTTCAGCTACTTATTTTTTAAGTCTGGTCGTTGCAAGCAGGTCTTCCATATGCATATGAAATAGAGACTTCTGTTTCACATACACCAGAACTTTGTCATTTGTATGACACAACACTACTGTTTGTGCAACAGTACATGAATATAGTTAAACCATTATTAATTTATTTAGATACGCGAATCCATGTTATATTCCCTATTAATCCAATACTAAAAGTATGCTTTTGTTTAATCCGATAAGGAGCGTATTTTTGTAGAAAAGGTTACAACAATCAATTTTCACAAAGTATATAAACGTACAGTAATATGGTCAGAAGGAGCACGTAAAAACCTTTACCACGTGTAAGTCTTTGATGCTTAAAATGTTTAGGGAGAAATGGAATACTAGTGTGTATTTTTTCTTTAAAACACCAATACCAGCAATATACAGTTTACATAATATGTTTATGTTCCTAAATTAATATAGTTTATGACCTTCAGATGCGTTATGCTCTTATTGTTTTTATGCTTAGCTACTAAAATTTCCCTTTAGTGGTAAAATTCAATATACATATTCAATATTAAGCGGATTAAAATGTGCACAGTAAAGAGATTAAATGATTAAATCTTTCCACTACCGACCAATACACCACGAGTGTCCCTGTCGGTCATTTTGGCCAGTCAATCATGTACCGCGGTACGCCGCGGTGGTTTGTGGGTAGATGCATGCAGTACGGGTTTGAATGGCTGCATCTGTATATAGAATATGTATAAATTGTTACAGTTTTACATTTAGCAGATTCGCAATCTTAAAATAAAACTTTTAATTCAGTCTGCTGGTTTAACACAAGATTATTCACAGTTTATATAGCCAGGCAGGTTAAATGTTTGTTCATATGGGTGGGGATGTTACGTCCCTGTGCGTGTCTGTGTTTTTGTTTAGTTTTTTCCACTTCCCGTATTCAGGTACCCCCCCCTACTGGTCCATCACTAAACCATCATTGCAGTTGTGACATTATCATCAATCAACTCCCAACCAATCAGCAACTAGATCTACCATTTAAATGCCGAAGAAGTTCCAATCTCTAGAGCTTTTCAGCTTCGGTCAGCTTTCAGCTCAACTTCGATTAGCTTTCGGCTCATGTTCACATTTGTTCACTAGTGTTCATGTTTGTTTGTTGTTAACTTCGGCTTTGTTTGTTTTGTTTACAGCAGCCATATCAACCTGCAACTCACAACTGGCAGCCCACTGAAGCCAAGCAGGTGTGAGCCTGGTCAGTAGCTGTATGGGAGACCTCCTGGGAAAAACTAAGGTTGCTGCTGAAAGAGGTGTTAGTGGGGCCAGCAGGGTGCGCTCACTCTGCGGTCTATGTGGGTCCTAATGCCCCAGTATAGTGATGGGGACACTATATTGTAAACAGGTGCCATCCTTCAGATGAGACATAAAACTGAGGTCATGTCTCTCTGTGGTCATTAAAAATCCCAGGGCGTTTCTTGAAAAGAGAAGGGGTGTAACCCCGGCGTCCTGGCCAAATTTCCCATTGGCCCTTACCAATCATGGTCTCCTAATAATCCCCATCTATGAATTGGCTTCATTACTCTGCTCTCTTCCCCACTGACAGCTGAGATGTGGTGAGCGTTCTGGTGCACTATGGCTGCAGTCGCATCATCCAGGTGGATGCTGCACGTTGGTGGTGGTGGTGGAGGGGAGTCCCCATTACCTGTAAAGTGCTTTGAGTGGAGTGTCCAGAAAAGCGCTATATAAGTGTAAGCAATTATAATTATCTGTGTTTTGTATTACCTTGCCCGTACTTGTTGCTTTCCTTTTTTACCTTGCTTGTGCTCATTTGTTACCCTATTACTTGCTTGTGTATTTTCTTCGGTATTACCCGTTTTACCATAATTGTGCAATTGGTTCACTTGTGTTGTGTTATTGTTAACTGTGAACTTGTTGTACAACAGGGGAAAAGGTATAGGTAAGGTGTTATTTTCTTTCCTTTGGCATTGTTCAAGTTCCTTTTTCCCTGTGGTTACTGTGTCCTGTATACGTACCAGTCACTTAGTAACTTTTAAAAAAAATAGGTAAATAGTTCTGCTTTTAGTCTGAGTGTAACTCAAATGTATTAGAATAGAACTTACCATATGTTCCCCGCTATAATCACAGATCTAGGCCACCCTCTATTTTGCTGATAAGCAATTGTTTAGGTGAGCGAGAGTATGCAGTACTCTCTGAACACATCACAGTATTAGCACATATCTACTGTATGATGAAGGGCAAAAATATCCTAACTATAATCCAGATGATTGGGGTATTGGGAAGTAGCTGCAGTCAGTGTTTGGTTCATGGGGAGGGACATTGGTCCAATACTTGTTTGTCAGTTTAGTATTATTTGTCATTATAATACTCGTCATTTCATGTTTAAAGTCTCTATGTACTAAAGATTCCACTTCTATAATGATTGTGCTTCTGAAGCAACAACTGACCACCGGAATAATCTTCTGGGCAGTGTAACAACATCTTTTGTCTAAAAAGAGAACATGATTGGTAGAACAATATGTTCGAGGGGGGACTGAAGGAACAATAAGTGTACAAGTCTAAGTGTATAGTGTATAGTGTATAAGTATAAGTGTGGTCTAACGTTGGCTTTACACTTGGAATGTAAATGCGGAACCTGTCTCTGTTAATAAGCCAAGAGACATGATCTAAGATATAAGATGCATATTCTGCATGTTTATTATAAACTTTTCGCTCAGACACTTATACAGGGAAATTATGCTTATTTGTACATTTGAGCAGTTTGTCATGTATCACTAGGTAAGCTCATTGAGACAGTTATGTGGGTGGTTTGCTGAACAGTTTGCTTCAGTAATCTTTGCATTAACTTTATGTGATGTATATCCATATATATATAAACATATTTCTGTATTACTAACTATTAGGGGGAGTGTCAAACTTTAGCTTGTTTGTTCCACAGTATAAAAGATCATCTTTAGTAACTTAATTTCGAGTTCGGTGGTTGCAAACTGTTCTCCAATATGTATATGTAATAAATTTGTCAAGCGGTGTGTTGGTATAATGGCTTTGGCGTATGCCGGAGGTTGGGGGTCCATACCCAGCTCCCACCATGAGTTTTCTTTTAACAAATAAACATTTATTTGAAAAACTAAAATAGTAAATATTATGGACACTATACTGAATTTTTTTGGTATTTCTAAATATCACAACATGTTCAAAGTTAAGTGATTTATTTATAACAGCTAATAATTTCAAACTTCAGTAAGAGAGCCCGTATATGAATGAATAGCATGGTTGGCTTTTCAAACAGTTGGGCATTCAAATAGATTGCCAGGGGAAAGCATTTGTAAATATATTTTGTTAAAGGAAGTCATTTTTTGCAATACATGCAATACATTTTTCCAAGAATGGAACACTAATGGAACTACTAAATAAAGATATAAATAAACAAATCTAAAGATTTTATTATTCAATGCTGGTAGCAGTATGAACTAAGGACTCAGCATCTGTCAGATTATTTATAAATGACCCATTTCAAGAAGGAGATTTTCAGAATAATTATAAATCAAGCAGGATAGGGAAAGCACAGAAAATAGTTAGATTGATTAGATCCAGAGAAGTGGTAAGGCTGACTCCTTAAACCAGCACTATAAAATAATTTATCCTCAGTGACATCTTGTCATCTCATAGTGGGTTTCTATTACTGTGTATACAGTCATTACACAGTGCCTTTAGTTCCATCCATTTTCTAATGTCTTTATCCTTTACAGAGTAGCTGGAATCTATCCCAGCAAGAAACGGATTCCAGGCAGAATACACCCTGGACATAGTGTCAGTCCATCATAGGGCAGACAAACAGACACAAACACACACTTAAACCAGGGTCAGTATTCCAATAAGCCAATTAGCCTACCAGTACACGAACCCAGAGAAACCCACATGAACCCAGAGAAAACATCTCTTTGAGGTATCTTGCCACACATACCTCAGCGTGGCAAGTTAGCAAAGCTAACCACTGCACCACCATTAAAAATGGATGGATATCTTAGTCATCTTTCTAGTTCAAAGACTTCCATGCATAATCCAATTTTGAAAGCCTCTGAGACATCTGATGCTACTGTTGCATTTATGAAAAAACATACAAAAGGCATGCTAACATTGTGCCTTCCGATTCCTTAGTTAATATATTTATTTTTATAAACAGTTAAGATTGTTATTAATTGTTGATTGTTAGCAAAATATTTTCAATGATATTTTATCCTATTTTTACTTTATTAACTTTGTATTTTACTTATCATACGATAGATTTAACGTACATTTGAACAATGATTTGTAAATTAATATTTTTATAAGATGTGGAAAAAGTGCAACAATTTGTTAGTGCTAATTCTAATATTATTGATTTTTTAATAATTTATGTTCACACTTGACTTTCTTATTTAGATGTATTTAAAACGTTGAACTAAGTGTTGAACTAAACTGTATTCAGAAATACAATCGAGAATAGTTTTGTGGCATTCGTATAGATGACACTTCGCTAAAATTTATTTTAAAACAAACTATTACAATCTAATCTTTCCACGTGTGATGCCATTAGGAAGTACAAAAAGCTCCTGCTTTGCTTAATGATGGTATGAAAAATAAATCTAAATGGTGAAAAAGCTATGCTTAAAGTTAATTAAGGGACTTAGAAGACAAAGATAACGATTTGCATTGTTTAATTTTAAAAACTAAGTGATAAATGCAGACGCAATTGGTGCTATTCGCATCATTGTATCTTATTTTTAATTTTGTTTTCAAAAATAAAAAAAAATAATTTGCCCATCGTGTTGATAAGCTGTTCCCCAATTACCGGCAATTGTAAAAAATAACCCTTCCCCCCTCCCTCGTTAAATTTAAAGATTTCAATGAAGAAATCCTTAAACACAAAACCGTCATGTATAATAATTCATCCAGCTGGTTCCCTGTTGAATGACGCTGTCAAACTGGGTTCAATTCCAGGCAGTGTACTATATAGTACAGTTTAAACTTTTTTAAAAATTTCAAGTTAAACTGTTGGCTGATTACTGGCTGCTGACATCTGGATTAAGACAAATTAGATTTTCTCAATTCGGATGTAAACCTGAAAGAGACACATCATGTTCGCAATAAGCTATAATAGTGGACTATTTTTATGCATTCAGGTACGTGAGAAACAAACCGAAAGCAATGCTCTGAACGTGCTTTGAACTGCCTGGGTGCAGCTCGCTACATTACAGTGCTCATTACCACTACAGGGACAATATTTTTTTTTAAAAAAAAAGAAACAAATGTCAAAATGTTTCCAAAACATCCGCTTGTGATACTTTAGCTGGTTAGCGACACAATTCCATATTAATATAACTATCAAGTGATGTTAAATCACTACAACATTTATCTTTTTACAAACTAAGATTAAGATTAATTATGTTATGAAACCATTACTAATCCTAAATTTTAATTTCCTTTTAATTCTATCACCCTGCTTTCCCTTGTTCCCCCATTTATGGATGACAAGGCTGCAGAGTGAGAACTGTGAAAAGTGGATGAAGGGTGCGACAGACAATAATGTATGAGTTATACTTTACCTTACCATCATGTTCTTAAACATGAATATACATTTGCAGATTTAAACAGTTTATACTTGAAGACAGGATTAGGTCCAAATTGTTCAACAAATAAAAACAGAAAAAACAGTGGGATCTGGTGGTAAATTAATTATTACTCAACCATAATGTCCAAAAAATTAGTGAGGAAAGCTATCGAGTTAAAGAATACCCATTCATTAACAATTACAGCCATTATTGCAGACTGCCTTCATGTAGGTGCAATTAATTACACTTAATATTAACATTTCCCCTTAGCAGGCAGTAGCTACCATTTTACTTCACCTGCTAGACCATACAGGTTAACATCAATTGGAGGGGAGGCAGGTATTGTAACAGACTGATCACTCACAGACACTGTATTATCTTAGGAACTCCAATTCCCACAAAACCTATTGGACAACTTCCTGTCACCTATGTCATGAGTCCCTATGCTGCCTGGCTGTGGTGATGTCCAGCAGATCATGCCCAGTGCTAGTGCATCACTGTTAGGCTGTGTCCCAAAAGTCACATTAAGCCCCTAAGCCCTTCCAAGAACACACTTCTGTCTCTTCAGACGTTGTGGACTTCAAGTGTCTTGGGACACCCTCACTTTACATCAGTCATTGTTTACGGCTGATGTTCAAAATGCTTTCTGTTGTTCCCTCTTTTGCACTGCTCCTTTTCCAGTGACTAATTGTAAACTGGTAGAGAATATTTAAAAGATTTTTTCATTCTCCACTCAGTTTGATTAAACTGAATGTCATCTCATATGTCCCTGCATGAAAGTAGTGACATAATGTATTCATTCATGTTAAGCAGGCTCAACTCAAAACAGGTGATGTAAACCAAATAAGGAAAACTTGGCAATACCACTGCTTTCCTACTGTATTCAAAACCCTTTTTGTAACTGTTTAAATCTGCAGTCTCCTTTCATTATTTGCTTTTTTTCTTAATGTGAAGCACTTTGAGATGCCGCTTTTAAAGGCACTATATAAAATAAGTTTATCATCATCTATTTTTAATAAATGTTTTAATAAAATCTTTATTATTTTCTAGAAGACACAAGTCAAAATCAGCATTAAATATAATGTTAAAAACATCTCATATATTTTGACGTTTAAGACTAGACCATCTTATTTTATTTTACGAATACAAAGAAATAGGAAGTAACAGAACAAAGCATGGAGGGAGGCCCACAAAATCCTGATTTTATGCACAAGGACCACTGACCTAAAAGAACCATTTACACAAGATCAGAAAAAGAATAAAGTGTTAATAAAAGTGGCTTTTTTGTTTTCAAGTTCCATAATGATAAAACATACAGATTTACAACACTTAACACCAAAAATTGGAACAGTGAACCTCCAGCCTCAAATCTCAATATAGCATCTTATTTTAATGACAGATTAGTGAGCTTTATTCTCCTTGTTTGTTATGCATTACCACGCACATTTCCAAATGTTTGTAGTTCAGTTTATTTAGCTTTTTTTACAAAATTAACTTCATACACATGATCAACTTTAGTGAACGTGGTCGTAGCATGTTTACCCTTCCACTGTTGGCTCCTGTGTCGAGTTGTTATGAGCATGTGGGTGTGTGAATCACAATGCCAATGCAACCCTGTACTGGATAAAGCAATTAGAAAATGGATAGATGAGACATTAGACAGTCTCTCTGTGTTCCGTCCTACAGTGTGAGATTACGTGGGAGCAGTGTTCTCTCATCCAGGTACAAGCCAGACTCACACCCGCTTATCTTCAGTCATTTGCCAGCTGTGAGTTGAGGTGTGATGCAGGTGCTGGCTTACTCTCTGGTAGTCAAATGACTGGTATAACTACTTTTCGTTAACCCCTCTATGGCAGTATTCACATGTTTAGTACATTCTGAGAATAAGCTATACTTGAAAGGTTTCATGTTCTCTGTTTTGAGTGTAATATGAACCACAATGTAAATAAAACTGCTGATGACCTACCCATTGCTCTGCCCCTCCTTAGATACTGTTGCTAACTTAGTTGAGATTTGAACAAGCCACTATAGAAAGCAATAGAAACCTGAACAAAGCATTAATCTCAACCTTTTTCCAGAAATCTGTCAGAACTCCATGAGTGGATAAGGTTAGTCATTGTTACTAGACTAATAGAAAATTGCCCAAATTTATCACCTGATTATTTTTATTTAATTTATTATGCTGAACACTGCTTCTGGGTTTATTCATCAGTGATGAGGCCACAGGCATTCATGAGAGTGGAAACAGTCCTTAAATGTCACCAAGTTACAGTTTTATAAAGAAGAATGGGTTAAAATTATTGCAAACCAATGCAGGAAATGATAATCAGCTATAAGAAATGCTTAGCTTAAGTACTTTATTTTACTTAGCATTAACAATGTCCTCCGTTTGTGCTGCAGAAAATAGCATTTTTATCTGCTCGGGTTCCTGAGATAATGATACTTTTTTTAACTCCACTACCGTAGCACAAGAGAACCAAACTCTATTTTGATTTTTTACTGTGCTGTGGTGATTATTTTCTCTTAAATACAGTATGATACACTATGGCTTTAAAGCTATTGCATCCTAATTCTCATTAAGACAAATATAGATTGTAAAGTATGTAAACCTGAAAAAAAAACACATCACATTCACGACAGGCAATTGTCGAGTAATGTAATGAGTAATCTTTAACTTTTATTCTTAATATTAATTTGATATTTGTTTATATGTGATGTATAACATTAATAAAAATGTCAATATAGTATACAAATTCAATTTTATTATTGGAAAAGGATAATCCCCATAGGAGTGGGCATTGGCTGGGATTCTAAGAGGTAAGAATTCTTCCACTGAAAATCAATACCTCACAGTGACTAGGTTATAGTACATGACTGTTAAGTCATTTTAGGAGTTATTCAAAACTACTGACCTCTTTTTTAATGTATGTGCTTTTAAATACAATGTTTTAAAGCCACCACGTATAATATATTTTACAATAAAAACCTAAAATACAATTTTCTAATTACCATTTATAGAAAATACTAATAATTCTATATACTGTTTGAAATGAAAAAACATTCTGTTAGGGTTTCTGTACAGTATGACTAGCTCAAGAAAGCACTAATGGGTTAATACACATTTGATTTTTAATATTAAAATAGGATTTACTGTACAGTATGTTAGATACACAGCATGTTTAGCATTCACTGCACCACCTGGCAGTTTAGAAAGTAGTGCAGCCCCACATCACATTACTTGAAAAAGAAAATCAAAAGGTATTGGTTGTTACCATTACCATACCATACCATACGCGGTATGTTCTTTGCAGTATGTGCATTACTCCTTGAGCATTTGAAGTGGCTGCATTGGTATGCTCCTTACACCATATTCAGCAGTTATTTCAGAGCCATTTTAGTCTGATACTCTGTTAAAACTTTTTTATTTTTACTATATATTGGAATATACTGTATCTTAACTTCTTTGCAATTTAGTTTACAATAAAAGTAATATGCACATGAAAAAGGAAAATGCCCATGAAATATTTTAACCTACCTTTGTTGATATCATCCTGAGTGAAGCTCTTCATTGGCCCTTTAATGGATATCTGTGCAATGTTTCCATTCTTGGACTGCTGAAGCCAACCTACAGCAGGATCCGTGGTCATAATATATTTCAATTTCAGCTCATCCGAGTCAATGTCCACAGCTTTCACATTCTGATCAGTGATTTTAGCCACAGAACCTGAACATTTTAAAATTAAATTCAATTAAGTTTTATTATGCATCAAAAGCACACTGCAAAGCACTGAAAACAAAATACAACGTACAAAATATACAGTACCTGCAGTGAGCTGGAGGCCTCGGTTGATAGCCAGCCTTGGGCCTTCACTCTTCTGCCCATCCATCGTGAACTCCAGCCTCCCAGTCTCAGTGTAGACCCCATCAGTCAGAGTGAAGTGTAGCTCATCTGTTCTCACACTCACAGTGTCAGGGGTGTACACGATGAGCTCATCCAAAACATCTTGGTATGTAAAGGCAGAACCCTGGTTCAAAATACGACCATTCTCCAGGGGCTGGGAGTAGAACTGTCGTTTGCGCAGCTTACCTGCCAAGACAGAAAATGAATACCACTAACAGCTGATTTTTTTATATGGCTTTCATTAAAATATTATGTACTATGACAAAAAACAAGTAGAAGAACATTAAATGCAATGAAGTACAGAAAGCTACTATAACTCACCATAGCCTGGCATTTTAGTGACAGTGAAGATAAGCTCGTTATCAGGAGTATCAGGGTCCAGAACTGTTAAAGAGGAATTGGTGATCACAACTCCAGAGGCCACCTCCAAATTGATGTTGTTCTTAGATATTATTGGAGGTTTGTCCTTGCTCTGTACAAAAATGTGAGAACTGTCCTTATTAAAGAGCAACATTTAAAAAAAAATTATTAAAGAGCAGCAGTTCACCTTTGCACTATTTCTTCAGATGAGTGTAAACATGGATATACTAAAAAATATAATAATCATGATCTTCAGCATCAGAATAAGGAGTTTTTTTTTTCAGTTCACTTTATGTAAATGACATAAACATCTAAATTATTAGTTTAGACAGAAATATAAAACGTCACTTACGTCTTTAACATTCTGACATTGTGGAGTTATGTTTTAAGGAATTTTAAATACAATATAAATACTGTATAAAAATAACAATGTGGAACAGAAATGTTTGTGGGGACCAAGCAGGAAGACTACATCATTGTTTCCACTATTTGCTTTGTAGTCTGGACAGTTGAAACAATGAAATATTCCAATAAAATAAAAAGAGATACCACAGAGTTCTGAGTATTTTCAAATTAATCCTTTAATAAAGTAAAACCACTTAATGAAAATTAACCAATTAATGAAAACTCTCCTTGCAAAACTTATAAAACATGTGCAAAGCTGAACCTTTCTATACTTATAGAAACCTATAACAGGTCAACACATGAATGCTAATACATCCAATATCGAGCAGTTTCAACTGAGCTGCCAGAAAGGAATGTTTAGGCAAGGGTCAATAATGTTTACCAAAACTGATGGGAAAAAGTTACAATGAAGCAGCAGCTAAGGTTACTGTACCTGAATGTTGATGTTGACGGTGAAAGCTTCTGTCTGGCTGTATCCATCACTAATATAGAAGCTAAAACTGTCCTGAAAATGCTCATCAGATTTATGAATGCTCTGGACATAGAACATTCTATTAGACAGAATATCCTCAACAGAGAAGGGAACATCAGAGTTTATAATTTCTGGACTTCCAGATATCTCTCCTATAAATACCAAGCATAAACAATTCAATATTATTCAATAACTCGATAGTAGTTAGTAGTTGTTTAAAACAGTTGCAGAAGAAAATTTGCCCTAAGATTCTGAGCACTGTTTTCAATCTTTGATTTAAAAACTATAAGGAAATAAACATGCACTTAAACTCTCACTTTTTTATTTTAATCTCTGAAAAAATCTAAACTCTACCTGTTTTTTCAATGAGGCCATACTTAGGATGGTTAATTAGCCACACCAGCAACTCCTTTTTTTGTGTGTCTGTGTCAGTTGCAAGGATATTGTTGGAAGACAGCTGTATTCTACCACCTGCTTCCACCTGAAAACAAAGATTAGCTTGTTTCAATCTTTCGTAAAGAACACAAGTGTTTTCCTTATAATAATCATTCACCAAGTTACTTCTATTTTATAGAAAGGATGCACCAAAAGCCATTTCCATTAGAACTGGTAAAGATTAATTCCAGTCTGAAAATTAAAAAAAAACATGCCTTCTTAGCCTTCTTCTCTATTCAAATAATAATGGGGTTTATGGTGCAATGAAGAGTTTTGTTCTCTTCCTATTTTTCAAACGTTTCCTTTGCAGCCACACACACTGACTCATCTTCCCATAAAAAATATTTTCATTAGCTTTGCTTTCTTACCTAAGTAATACAGTGCCTATAAAACGTATTCACCCCCCCTTAGACTTTTTCACATTTTATTGTGTTAAAGTATGGAACCATAATGTAATTGACTGAGAATTTTTGCCACACATCAACACAAAGTACTCTATAATGTCAAAGTGAAAAAAAAAACAGTCATTATACTAAATTAACTAAAAATAAAAAAACAGAAAGTAATTGAATGCATAAGGATCCCCCTAGAGTTAATACTTGGTAGGACCACTTTTGGCAGGAATTACAACTGTGAGTCTCTTTGAGTACATGATGCTGCCACCACCGTGCTTCACTGTAGGGATGGTGCTCTCAGTATGATGTGCTGTGTTATGTTTGCGCCAAACATAATGTTCAATCATCAGACCATAGAATCTTCCTCCAAATTGTTGAGTCTCTGACATGCCTTTGGGCAAACTCTAGCCAAGATGTGATATGAGTTTTTTTCAACAAAGGTTTTCTTCTTGCCATCCTTCTGTACAAGCCAGATTTATAAAGTGTATGTGCTATTGTTGTCTCATGCACAGTTTCTCCCATCTCTGTCATGGAGGACTGTAACTCCTTTAGAGTTACCGTAGGCCTCTTGGTGGCCTCCCTTACTATAGCCCATCTTGCACGGACACTCAGTTTTGGAGGACGGCCAGTTCTGGGCAGATTCACAGTTATTCCATATTTTCTCACCTTTTTAATGATGGACTTCACTGTGCTTCGAGGTATATTCATTGCCTTGGAAACTTTCTTATATCCTTTCCCTGACTGGTATTTTTCAAGAATTTTGTCTCAGATCTGCTTGGAATGTTCCTTGGTCTTAATGGTGTGGGGAAGCTCCCAGACACAGGTGCATTTATTCTGAAATCATGGGAAACACCTTAACTGCACACAGGTGGACTCCATTCAAGTAACTATGTCTTGGAGAAGAGAGTGGGTTACTTCAGAGGTCATTTAGGTGTGTCAAAGCAAGGGTTTGAATACTTATGCATTAAATTATTTTTAATTAATTTAGTAAATGTCGGGATTTTTGTTTTCACTTTGACATTATAGAGTACTTTGTGTTGATAAGTGGTAAAAATTCTCAGTTAAATACATTATGGTTCCATGCTGTTATACAATAAAATGTGAAAAAGTCCAAGGAGGGTGAATACTTTTGCAAGGCACTGTATTTATTATCATTTCCTTATGTCTGTTTATATTATTAATACGTTCATATGAACAGTATGTTGTGAAAATATACTTAGTGTGGATACTTCAAGTTTAAATACAACAGCTTATAATAAATGCATGTAAAAAGATAACAAAACGAGGCCATTTGGCCCACTAAGACTGTTTGGTAGTTAAGAGCTCATTGATCCAAGGATCTTATCCATTTTTTTAAAGCAAGGGTTTCATCTTTAATAACATGGTTGGGTAGCTTGTTCCATGCAAATGGTATAGTATATATATATTACAAAGGAATAAGTAATAAGTTTATTCCATGCTGAAAAGAGAAGAAAGAATTGGAGAAAAAAAGAAATTTCAGCATGGAATAAACCTATCACTTGTACTCACAGAATCTTTAAACTAAAGTAGAATAATGATTTTTTAATGAATTGCTGTTGATTTCATTGTCTTTCACAGATATAAAAACTGACACGAACATGATCAAATGCTAATTTGCGACTGATATGAATCTTATAGTCAATTAGGGGTGCTGTATCCTACCATGATGCCACTGGTGACTGAAACAACTGGAGGCTTGTTCTGCACAGATGTGATGGTGATGGTGCACATCTGGTTATCAAGATGATTGTTGTCACCATCATAGACAGTGAAGTGGAATATGTCAGTGATCGGCTGACTTCCAGTCTCAAAAGAAGTACTATACCTATGAAAATGGATATGATTGCTGTTTTTTTTTACTCAAAAACTTAACTCTTTTACACAGACCTGTTTTCTTCAAACAAGTAAAAATTTTCATTTTTACTGACAGATTATTAATAAGAAAAGAGCACAAAATGATCATAAAACTGGACTTAAAAATGGTTAATCATGAGACATAACATGGAAAATGTATTTTCAAATGGTTTAGGTTGAAAGATTTCATGATTTTAAGTTGATATAAATGACAATTAAAAGACAAATGTCAATAATGTAAAACTAAATATCTTAACAGCTGGGTATTAATTTAAACTCAGAAAGATTTTTGTTCACAAATCATTGATGACCTGATCACATCATGGTACCTTATTCTTTCAAGGTTAATGTCCTCCATGGTAAATGATGAATACTTCATGAGCTCTTCGTGTACTGTTGCTGATTTTGTTTTTGTAAGAACACCATACATTGGAAGAGAAATCAGCTGAATTCTGATCTTATCATCTGGAGAGTTATTGTCCTAAAAAACATCCCCAACATCCCCATCCCCATTCATTGAGAAGCCATTTGATGTACATTGCTTGAAAACAACATGCGGATTGAACCTCTCTTGTGTGTCACACTGGTCTTGCATAATTGTCAGCATATTGTGTTTTGACCACATAGGTTGTTACAGATGCAGCCATTCAAAATGCGTGAGGTATTTCGCGGCATACCCCGGTGGGCGTGTCACAGTATCACGCGGTATGACGCAGTTAACGTGGTGTCACGTGGTTAACTATCCGGCGTCGCCTTGTAAAACCGCCAGGGGGAGCTTAACCTCTCATGTACAGCATTTGAGCCTTTAATTTTGAACTGTGTATTACAGCATGTTAATCATCAGTCATTAAAATGTTGGTATATTTTATGAAAGCAAGATTGCTCAGTTGGACAAAAGTACACAACCTACCTTTATCAGAAATATCAAAGCCTTTACTGAAGATATTACTAATAGTATTAATAATGGATGACTTTGGACAAGCTGTATACTCAAAGTATAATTTCTTTAGCACATTTGTACAAGCACTTGGAATCTGTCCAAGCCATACTTTGTCAGGCATTTTGTTTTACTTCAACGGGCATAAAAACTTGCTTGCTTTTAACAGGGCGTTTCATAATTTCTAGCTACGAAAATGATTTAAAATGCGACACCTATCATTCAACTAGAGCTTAAAATATCACAAGGAAAAATACACACCGGTATTCCATTTCTCCCTAAACATTGTAAGCTTCGAAGTCTTTAACTAACGTGATACCGGAGTCAACAAGCATACTTTTAGAATTTGATTAAAAGGGAATATAATATGGAATCGCGTATCTCAAGAAATTAATAACGGTATGATTATATCCGTGTACTGCGGCAGGGCTGTGTAGGGCTGTTTCGCCTGCTTGTTCATGCGAGCTGTCTTGTAGCCTACTGGTCTAGGTGCGTGACTACCAACTGGCAGGTTGTGTGTTCAAATCCAGCTAGTGCTGGACCTTCCAGTTTTATTTATTTATTTTTTAATCACGTAACATAAACATATTACCGTATGCAAACTGTACTGTATACAATATGTATATGTATATTTAATGTCTTAACTGTGCCCGTTTAAGTATTGAATATTCATATCTAATTTTACCACTGAAGGGAAATCTTAACATAAACATACAGTATATGGCTGGTCTCGGTACTTTAAAGAAAAAAATACACACCAGTATTCCATTTCTCCCTAAACATTGTAAGCTTCGAAGTCTTTAACTAACGTGATACCGGAGTCAACAAGCATACTTTTAGAATTTGATTAAAAGGGAATATAATATGGAATCGCGTATCTCAAGAAATTAATAACGATATAATTATATTCATGTTGCAAAAGAACTGCAACGGACATAAAAACTCCCTTGCTTTTAACAGAGTGTTCCATAATTTCTAACTACGAAAATGCCAGGTGAAAGGATTTGTAAACATATTTTGTTAAAGCAAGTCAGTTTTTTCTGCAACACATAAAATACATTTTTCCAAGAAAGTTTAGCCTTTGTCACTAATGAAACCACTAAATAAAGACATAAATATAGAAATCTTAAGATTTGTTTTATTTAATGTTGGTAGCAGGATGAACTGTCAGAGTGTATATTTTGTCGCAAAGTTGCTGCAAGATGTTAACAGTGAAAAAGGTATTTAGAAATGAGTTATTTCAAGATGAAAAAGAAAACATACACGAAACATGGTTTCATTACGACCAGAATCGGTCTTGAGATATTTTTAACTTGATTTACAGTATTTGAGAGGTATGTCTTAACACCGATACTACAGTGCTTAAGTACTGCTCACGTATATGTTTCTAGGTTTATATTATGCATTTCATACGGTCAAATTACTTTTGAGCAACTAATAAGAAGCGCGAAACGGTATGCGTTTTACTTTCGTTTTGTGCTGGGAGCCATGGATTGATTAGAGATATCAAGTACATACAAGTCATTTTTTAAATGTTGTAGTTCGTCTTGAAAAAATGTTACGAGTACATCATCTATCAACAATCACACAGGTTCTGTTTCCATATTGCGGATTTTGGTTAGGTATTATCAAATCCAGTGGCGCTGTTAGTTTACTGAGTCCCATGTCACATGGTCTGTGATTGAAACCGGAAAAACCGGTTTAATTCGTCACAGCCAGCACTCTTCAGGTGTGAGGGTCTTCTGCTCAGAATGAAACGCTAAAATGTTTGTGTATATTCTAATGGTAGTGGGGGCAGGGTGTGTGGGAACAGGTTTGGTTGAAATTGCATTGGAGATCTATGTTCTTCACACCTGAAACATTTTCTCTGAAAGCATTTTCTTCGCAGTTTAACCGATCTTGTTACAGCATGTTACAGTTTACTATTATTAACCATATTAATTTTAAGTGCTTAATGTAAAATCTTGTAAAAATATATTTTCATTGTTCAAATATACATTAAGTCTGACTATCATATAATAAGTTAAATACAAAACTAAAGAAAAAATAGGGTTAAATATAATTCAAAATATTTTGCTAACAATGTTAACTGTTTATGAATAATAAAATGTATTAACTAAGGAGTAGGATGGCACAGTTGTTAGTATGTTTTTTGTTTTGTTTCTTTTTCATAAATACAACAGTAGTACCTGATGTCTCAGTGGCTTTCAAAATTAAATTATTTCTCCCTAAACATTTTAAGCATCGAAGTCTTTAACTAACGCGATACCGGAGTCAACAAGCATACTTTTAGAATTTGATTAAAAGGGAATATAATATGGAATCGCGTATCTCCAGAATTTAAAGACCAGACAATCGCAAACTCGTTTTCAATAAAATAAAACATTCCTGTTAGACAAGAGGAATTGAAAAAAAAACAATGTTGTCAATGAAAACCGGTGTGTGTGTCTCTCCCTGCTGGATGTCCCTCTCACAAACTGCTGAATGAATAAAATCATTTTATTGAAAACGAGTTTGCGATTGTCTGGTCTTTAAATTCTGGAGATACGCGATTCCATATTATATTCCCTTTTAATCAAATTCTAAAAGTATGCATGTTGACTCCGGTATCGCGTTAGTTAAAGACTTCGATGCTTAAAATGTTTAGGGAGAAATGGAATACTGGTGTGTATGTTTTCTTTAAAGTACCGAGACCAGCCATATACTGTATGTTTAAGTTCCAAAATTAATATCGTTTATGGGCTTCACACGCGTTGCAGTATGCTCAGGCACTAAGTAAAAGGAGATGCTGCGTATTGCTTGACTAATTTTAAAAACTAAGTTATAAATGCAGGCGCTGCTCTGGTGCGTCGGCTCCTACACAGTGCCTGTCTGCTGTAAGCGTTACAATATACATACCCAACACTGCTTGTACCCATCTGTCATGCAAATAAAACACCTTGAATTGAATTGAATTGAGGGGAGAAGGGGGGGATACTAAAGCCAATACTGGCTCAATGGGCTTTGACGTGTTAATGCGATGGTTTAACAGTCTGGGTGTGGCAGGCTTCCAATGTCAACTCGACTCGATTGGAAGATAATGAACGTATTTTAGCCCTAAATGAATTAATAGCAAACATGGTTTACATAAAATACATTTTTCCAAGAAAGTTTATAATAATACGATCTATAGTTGAAATCTGAGCCTACTTTAAAAATAAAGGAAAAGCATTTTCAGAGAGCAATCACGCTGTGTTTATGTAGAAAAAGCGATTAGGTTTATGAGCAATCTAATTACCTAATCGCTTAAAACGCTATATAAAATTTATATAAAAATATAAAAGTTTATTTAGAGATGAATGATCAGTGTGGTAGTTTAAATAATGTGAGTCAGGAAACTAACACAGCGCCACCGGATTTAATAACGCAATAAAAACGCTATAAAATAATGTGACACAGTACAGCACAGTACAATAATACTGACCATGACTTTAGAAGCATAAATTACCTTACACTCAATTTAAACACAAGCTGTCTTTCTGTATGAACCTCTAAGCTGGTTCATACAGAAAATGTAGAAATGCATTAGCCTGATTATGATTAAAAACACATAATTAAACATGCGTTTGCGATTTAAATCAGAACACGATTTAAATCAATATAAATGTTTATATTGTAACGCATACTGTCCAGCCTCCATTTCTCTATAAAAATTTACTGTTGCACACACACACACAATAGAAGCAGGAACCGCTGTCAGAAGGGAAGATATGTTCAAAATATCGCAAATATCGATCATGTTGCGATATTTTGAAATATAAAAGTCAACTGATTGTCCATAATATCGCTTACCTATTTTTTCGAAGAAATGTTTGTTAAAATAAAAGTCCAGCACCAGCTGGATTCGAACACACAACCTGCCAGTTGGTAGTCACGCACCTAGACCAGTAGGCTACAAGAGAGCTCCCATGATCAGGCAGGCGAAACAGCCCTACACAGCCCTGCCGCAGTACACAGATATAATCATACCGTTATTAAATTCTTGAGATACGCGATTCCATATTATATTCCCTTTTAATCAAATTCTAAAAGTATGCTTGTTGACTCCGGTATCGTGTTAGTTAAAGACTTCGATGCTTAAAATGTTTAGGGAGAAATGGAATACTGGTGTGTATTTTTTTCTTTAAAGTACCAAGACCAGCCATATACTGTATGTTTATGTTCCAAAATTAATATCGTTTATGGCCTTCACACGCATTGCAGTATGCTCCTATTCTTTTTATGCTCAGGCACTAAGTAAAAGGAGATGCTTCATATTGCTTGACTAATTTTAAAAACTAAGTTAGAAATGCAGACGCTCCCTCGGTGTGCTGCTCTGGTGCGCCGGCTCTTACACAGTGCCTGTCTGCCGTAAGCGTTACAATATACATACCCAACACTGCTTGTACCCATCTGTCATGCAAATAAAACACCTTGAATTGAATTGAATTGAGGGGAGAAGGGGGGGATACTAAAGCCAATACTGGCTCAATGGGCTTTGACGTGCTAATGCGTTGGTTTAACAGTCCGGGTGTGGCAGGCTTCCAATGTCAACTCGACTCGATTGGAAGACAATGAACGTATTTTAGCCCTAAATGAATTAATAGCAAACATGGTTTACATAAAATACATTTTTCCAAGAAAGTTTATAATAATACGATCTATAGTTGAAATCTGAGCCTACTTTAAAAATAAAGGAAAAGCATTTTCAGAGAGCAATCACGCTGTGTTTATGTAGAGAAAGCGATTAGGTTTATGAGCAATCTAATTACCTAATCGCTTAAAACGCTATATAAAATAAAGTTTATTTAGAGATGAATGATCAATGTGGTAGTTTAAATAATGTGAGTCAGGAAACTAACACAGCGCCACCGGATTTAATAACGCAATAAAAACGCTATAAAATAATGTGACACAGTACAGCACAGTACAATAATACTGACCATGACTTTAGAAGCATAAATTACCTTACACTCAATTTAAACACAAGCTGTCTTTCTGTATGAACCTCTAAGCTGGTTCATACAGAAAATGTAGAAATGTATTAGCCTGATTATGATTAAAAACACATAATTAAACACGTGTTTGCGATTTAAATCAGAACACGATTTAAATCAATATAAATGTTTATATTGTAACGCATACTGTCCAGCCTCCATTTCTCTATAAAAATTTACTGTTGCACACACACACACAATAGAAGCAGGAACCGCTGTCAGAAGGGAAGATATGTTCAAAATATCGCAAATATCGATCATGTTGCGATATTTTGAAATATAAAAGTCAACTGATTGTCCATAATATCGCTTACCTATTTTTTCGAAGAAATGTTTGTTAAAATAAAAGTTCAGCACCAGCTGGATTCGAACACACAACCTGCCAGTTGGTAGTCACGCACCTAGACCAGTAGGCTACAAGAGAGCTCGCATGATCAGGCAGGCGAAACAGCCCTACACAGCCCTGCCGCAGTACACGGATATAATCATACCGTTATTAAATTCTTGAGATACGCGATTCCATATTATATTCCCTTTTAATCAAATTCTAAAAGTATGCTTGTTGACTCCGGTATCACGTTAGTTAAAGACTTCGAAGCTTACAATGTTTAGGGAGAAATGGAATACCGGTGTGTATTTTTTTCTTTAAAGTACCAAGACCAGCTATATACTGTATGTTTACGTTCCAAAATTAATATCGTTTATGGCCTTCACACGCGTTACAGTATGCTCCTATTCTTTTTATGCTCAGCTACTAAGATTTCCCTTCAGTGGTAAAATTCAATATCTACAACGGGCACAGTAAAGACGTTTACAGTAAGTCTTTCTACGACAGACCGACGGACCACGAGTGTCCCTGTCGGTCAACCAATCACGCACCGCGGTATCCCGTGTCATCATACCTGCGGTATCTGTACCGCGGTGTCTGTACCGCGCACTTTGAATGGCTGCATCTGTACATCCAGTCCTGGCTCCTTGTATTCTGTGCAGATATTAAGCTCCAATGTACACTTAAATATGTCTTCTAAATAGGAGCATTCAAAAGACATTAACATAAAGGAAAAGCAATCATTTAGACAACGCGCAACACATTGGTTCAAGCTTCATCAGAATGAAAGTGAAATTATATAACAACATCAAACATTTTATAAAAGGAACTGGTGAACCTTGACTAGGCTTCTGTATGGTTTATCAGTTAGCAAGCATTTCTTTTTTTCTCATTTTGCACCTTAGAGAAATAATTATAAAAATAGTACCACTTCCAAATTCTCTGCTACAAAACTGACCTGTTGTAGTTCTGCAAATTATCTGGTTTGGTACTAGTAAGTTCCCAAAGGTGCTGGGCTTGAGACGTTCAAATAATAGGAGTGCAAAAATTATGGATTTATGGTGTTTACAGGTGCATTAGATATAAGAGTCTAGGAGTGCCTTTTCAGAAGTGATATCCAACACATTTCTTGTGTCATGTTGCATATGCATTCCAAATATACTTACAACATAAGCCAAATGTGACCTTCTAATGATAGTGGTGCTTTTCTCAGATACTTCCATAGACAGCAAAGAGCTAGAAGCCAACTGAGGACCATCACTTGCAGCTCCTGACACTATCACCCTCACTTCCACAGTCACTGTGGAAATTCCATCAGTCACTGAAAACATCATAAGGTCCTCTTCTGTATTCATTCCATCATGTAAGTAGAGAAGGGCATTCCGGGTAATATCACTGAATGTAAACTTTTCTCCTGTGTGAAGAAAGGAGGTTATAATTATGTGATAATGAGATTTTTTTCTCACAGACGATACAAATATACCATGCCATTGGCCATGATTCTAATCAGTATCCACCCTGATTCAATACTCTGAAAACATTCCTTTCCTCTTCTTTAAGTGGTAAGAATCCTAGACTTGAAATTAATAGATTTTTTCTACTGGGCAGGACCTTCGAGTACTGTCAATCAATAAGGGCTTAAAAGCAGTGAGCTAATTTTAAATCTTTATAAAGGGCCCCAAAATGCTTGCATAAAACACCTTACATACAAAATATTTAAAGTATTAAATATGGAGATAATTTCCTATAACTACTGTTTTGACTTCAGTGTGTCCATTTTCACATTTTATACCCTTAAACTAAATGTAGTCAGGCATTTAGCCAATTGGGACAGACATACAGTAGCTATATAAAGGATTGAGTGGAGTGTCCAGAAAAGTGCTATTTAAGTGTAAGGCTTATTATTCTTATATTATATTATATATTATTCTTATATACTGTATATAAGTCCTCATGCTTCTATCTTGACAAAACACAAGGATTTTCATTTTATTGTCATCTTAAAAGGAAACATTACTTTAAAACTAAGAATGTTATAGCACTAGACACAGATAATACAGACTACATCCAAAACCACATACCATTTACCATCTCAGTCTGACTACCAAAGTCTTTTTTCATTAGAGTTCCATGCAGTGGTGCTTTCAACAGCTCAAATACAAGGTCATCAGGTTCTGTATCTGCATCACTAACAGCCAGCTGCCGATCTGAATAATGAATAAACAACATGGTTAATCATAATTTATTATTATTAATCACATGTCCTTTGAAAAATACTTCTTACATGTTAGTGTATTGCACTTGCTATTGTATGGGGATTTCTGATTACAATCCCCTTTAAACATGATTTAATACTTAAGCGATCAATAACATCATTAAACAACTTATTTAAAAACTCTGAACTCCCAGACCACAATTAAAAGTATGCACTGTTTTAGTATCACTAGTGATTTGAATTGATGTCAATCTGAATCAAAGCATCTAGTCCCTTAATATTTACATACATTTATTTTCTGATTGCTTCAGTTCACGGGTACTATAAAGTGAACTACTTATTAAGCATCATAGCAATATTCTGTCCAAATATAGAATCACTATAAACATAAAAGGGTAACAATATTAGTAATATTTATCTGAAATTAAAAATAATATATTTCATTGTGATAACTGTATAAGCCATTTAAGAACATATAAGAACATAAGAACAGTTACTAATGAAAGGAAGCCGTCTAGTCCATTTGGCAGTTTTTCCAAGGATTAGATCCAGCCATTTCTTGGATGAAACCTGGGTATTGGTTCTATCAACGCAGCTGTGTAGCTTGCTCCATACTCCCACAACCATTTGGGTAAAGACGTGCCTCTTGTTCTCAATTTCAAATGCTGAGAGAGGACACAAAGTTTCCTCTTGTGTCCTGTAGTTCATATTTCAATGTTCATTCTTAAGAAGTCTGCCCCTTCTTCTTAGGTTTCCCCCATAATTCCCTGGGCCCTCTGTTCAAGGCTAAAATGATGCAGTTCCTTCTGCATATCAGTTTAGGATATTGCTGTAAGCCCTGGAGTCTGGTATGTATCTACAGATGCAGCCATTCAAAATGCACGGTACAACCCTGTACTGTGCAAAATTATTCACAGTTCACCGCGTTGTACCATATGTACGTGACTGGCTGGCCAAAATGACCAAAGGGGTACTCGTGGTGCATTGGTTGTTAGTGAAACAATTTAATTATTTAATCTCTTTACTGTGCATGTTTTAATCCTCTTAATATTGAATATTTATATGGAATTTTACAACTAAACTACTAAAATTTTAGTAGATGAGCATAAAAAGAAGAGGAGCATAACTCGTCTGAAGGTCATAAACAATATTAATTTAGGAACATAAACATATTATGTAAACTGTATATGGCTGGTATTGGTAGTTTAAATAAAAAATACACACCAGTATTCCACTTTCTTCCTAAACATTTTAAGCATCAAAGTCTTTCATTCGGTTACATACTGTGGTTATTTTGGAAAAGTTTTTACGTGCTACTTCTGAGTATATTAAGTGTATATACTTCATAAAAAGTTAAAATGTTTTAACCTTTCCTATGAATATTTGCGCTCGTTATCGCAGAAAAAAAATGCATACTTTTTAGAATTTGATTAATAGGGAATATAATATGGAATCACATATCTAAAGAAATTAATAACAATATAATTATCTTCATATCCACCTGTGATTATGTGTGTGGTATAATGGCTTAGGTGTGTGCCTTACATGTTGGAGATCAGAGGTTTGAACCCAGCTGTCACCATGAGATTTCTTTTAACAAATGGGTTTTTTTCTCCATAGCCTCCACTATGTAATGTAGGGCATTCTGAACTAGTTAAACTTTGATGAGGGCTTGCTGGCACGGTGACGTCACTTTCATATGAATATGAGGGACCTGGTCCATCAGGGTTGAAAGTAGATCTCATTGTAGCTCAACTGGCTGCTTCCCTGTTGAGTGATGCTGGAGGCCTGGGTTCAATTCCCCAGCTGGTAAGGTGTGAGCCTGAAAGCACTGCATTATTAATTCTATCTTCCATATCGCATTAATTAACGTTTCAGTTTATTCCGCCAGACAGTACATGAATATAATTATATCGTTATTAATTTCTTTAGATACGTGATTCCATATTATATTCCCTGTTAATCAAATTAGTATGCTTTTGTTTACGCCGATAATGAGCGAATTCACAGAAAAGGTTAAAACACTATCACTTTTCATAAAGTATATAAACATAATATGGTCCGAAGCACGTAAAAACGTTTCCAAAATAACCACATGTAAGACTTTGATGCTTAAAATGTTTAGGGAGAAAGTGGAATACTGGTGTGTATTTTGTCTTTAAAATACCAATACCAGCCATACAGAGTTTCCATAATATGTTTATGTTCCTAAATTAATATCTTTTATGAGCACGTGAAAGGCATGATGAATCGGAGATTCTCAAAACTTACTTTGTATGATTGGAAACGAATACGTGATCGGATCAACGAAATGCTATGGTGTTACTTTTTGTCAATGAAAAAATAAAATAAAAATATTGTTGTTTACAAAGACGATTACAAAGAAAGTGAACCAGGGTAATACTTTGAGCTTACAGCTTGTCCAAGGTCATTCATTATTAATACTATTAGTAATATCTTCCATAAGACTTTGATGCATAAAATATTTCTGCATAATTAAAATATTTATGATAAAGGTGGTAGGTTGTGTACTCTTGTCCAACTCAGCAATCTTGCTTTTATAAAATATACCAACTTTTTAATGTTTAATGATTAACATGCTGTAATACACAGTTTAAAATTAAAAGTCTAAAGAGTATACAACTTAAATTCATAATTGAATAAAGATCATCCCTCAGCAGTGATCAGGATTCAAAACCAGGTGTTCTCTGGTCACAGCTCAAATGCTGTACATGAGACATTAAGCTTTATTAGCTCTACCTGGAGGTTTTACAAGGTGATTCCGGATACTATTAACATGATCTCATCTGCATGAGGTATAATGCGGTATGATGTGATACAACGCATTATGATGTGCCACGCACACCGTGTTGTACCGCAGTGTACCTCTCTCATTTTGAATGGCTGCATCTGTACCTAAGAAAATATCTTGTAGATCTACTATTGTTTTGGCTTCTTTTATATGATTGAATTAGTGTAACTCTCACTGTATAAAAAGGGAAACCCTGCTGTATTCAGTTTGAGCTACATTCAGAACTGTATTCTGTACTATGTTCCTGTATGCATACAATAGTAAGTTCTGCTTTTCTGCTCACTTCAAGAACCTGATCATTGAGTGATTTCTACACTGTTGTGTTTTTTTATTTTAGCTACCACTACCAGCCATATACAGTACATATAATACATTTATAATCCTAAATTAGTTATTTATGACAACATTTCATAGACATTATGCCCCTGTTATTTTTATGCTCAGCTACCAAAATTTCCATTTAGTTGTAAAATCCCATATTAATGTTCCATAGTAAGCAGATTTAAGCATGCACAGTAGAGAGATCAAATGCAGCAATCATTTCACTAACATCTAATGTATCACAAGTGCTACCTGTTGCCAGCAAATCACATGCTGCGGTAAAGTGCAGCTCCGGTTATGGGGTTTTAACTGCATTCTGAATGGCTAAATCTTTACGGGTTTGTGTGTGGTCAGGTTAAGGGTCTGATCATGTAAAGGCAGTGATCACATAAAGCTTATTGATATATACTAGCCTGTAGTGAAAGAAAGCTAGTTGTCTGAATCTGAGTCACTGATTGGGTGCTAAGTAAAATATGGGTACCATGGTGACCATACCAGTGATAAGCAGTTGTGCCGTTACAAAGTACTATATTTAGAAGATGAAAAGAAGAAGAATTCTAGAGCCTTATGGACAGGGTTTGTGAAAGCACCAGGATGGTGGAATATGATGGCGGGGTATTTAACAACAGAATTTAGAAATGTCTATATTAATTAATGCCCCTTATCTGAAAACAAAATTTTGCTGGTACCACTATTACTTCAATTGTAAAGTAGAGAGGGTGAGGGCTAATCTAACTGAATAGCAGCTCAAACAGAGTGGAGACCATATGTATAGGCAACACTGGAATGTCCTTGGATGAAAATAGAAGAAAACCATAGCAAGAAATGCAAAAGAAAGAAGTCAGTGAGCTACAGCATTACAAGCAGACCTTGGACACTTGGGATCCCTCATTGATGATTCAGATATTTCAGGTATTTGGGCACAAAAAGGACGTTTTATATTTGTAGAAAAATATAAGTTGCAATGATCCCGTTGTCCAGTGGGACTATTAGCAGATCTAGAGTAGTATGGGACAACCCAGTTACTGGAAGAGATGCAGCTGAGACCCAGCAGAACTGCAGGCACTGACCAATAATGCAGTGTGATGCTGCATGCAGGCAGAGGTTCAAAGCCCCTGGTGATATGATGGTTAGCAGGCTGGATTCTAAGATAGTTCAGGTGGGTAGCTGCGTCAGCATGCGTAGGCTGCAAAGGAACAAGTAATAGGTTTATTCCATGCTGAAAAAAAGAAGAAAGAGAACACAACGTTTCGGCCGTGGAGCCTTCTTCAGGTGTTGCTCACACCTGAAGAAGGCTCCACGGCCGAAACGTTGTGTTCTCTTTCTTCTTTTTTTCAGCATGGAATAAACCTATTACTTGTTCCTTTGGATTCTAAGATGCACAGAGGTGCCACTGAGGTAAAGACAAGTACAAGCACCGTGGAGGGGAAGGGGTGTTGGGGCAAATCAAATAGGATAGGCAGGCAATTAAGGTCACAGAAGGAGAGACAAACAAAGTCAAGGGGAAATCGAGCAAAGTCTGTGCAGCCCTTAATTATCCCTGAATCACCCGGACAGGAGAGATAGTAAATGCCTACAAGTGATCTACATGTTCTTTCAGTTGGCGTCCATGGCAACTGGTGCTGAAGGAAAGGTGGGTGGAGCAGAGGCTGGTTGCTATGCCAATGCTAGCTCACCCTGTGAGCAGCAGCTGAGATGAGCCTGATAAAGTATTCTTTAAAATCACAAGCCCAAGCTAAGCAACTCATGTTAATATTGGAAATAATTTTAAGTAGATTTTAAAAAATACTCAAATTTGTTGGAAATTTAGACTTTTTTTTCTTTAACCTCTTAATGCTGGATGTGCGCGTATATGCCACTTTTTAAGAAAAAGCTTCAAAAGTTCCGTCTCACTTCATTATTTTATATCACCAAAAACCACAAAACCTTTACAGAAAACCTTTTATCAATTGAAAAGTGTTCAACTAGGGCTTCACAAAACCGTTTTTAGAAATTGTAGAAAACCTCTCATATGGTTACACGTGTGCTATCCTCAGCGTGGTCGTAAACGTCCACGGTGTAAATCAATATCTACCTTTGATTCCTTCATAGTTTTTAATCATTTTTACCAACAAAACCACAAAACCATGTTATCAATCAAAAAAGGACAACCGGAGCTTTAAAAAAACGTGTCTTTTTTAAAAAAACCAACACGATCGATCATAAAGTCACTTTTTATCTGATGATGCACTTCCAAACTTCCAATATGCATCGATAAGGTAATCAATAAGCCAGCAAAACAAGACCGCAAAAGCAAAAACCAGCAAAAAATATATATATCCCATGTTTTTACATTATTCTGAAGCTTGATATATATCCACAGACGCTTATCTCCAGACCTGAAGGCTATTGAACGTTATTGACTTTGTAGTAAATGTTTGAAGCAGGACCACCAGAAATAAGGCGATCTGATTGGTAAAAAGCACTGTCATTCATTGTATTTTCAGCCATTCAGAGGCCTTGGGGGGTAAGACTTCCTCTAGAAGCCTCAGGCTGCATTCCGCCTGCCTTTTAGCTGTCAATCATTGACTCAGAAGGGGTAATCAATTGGTTTTTTAACAGTTTCTTATCAGTGCTCCTTTTTTCACACCAGAAGGCAACTCTGAGGTTTTTTTTCATTGCATAACAGCAGATAAAGACTCTCAATGTGTCCCAGATTTTTATCCAAGCTAGTAGTCACCTAGAACAAGGTTTTCATCAATCATTCCCAGGACATTTCCAGGCCTAGAATTGAAAATTCTGACCTCTGAAGACCAAAACAACATTTCTGCCTGCTGTGTTTTTTTCATATGTTTGTCTGCTGAGTGGACACATTAAGAAATATAAGAAATTTGACTGTTCACACTCAAAGCCAAGGGAGTTAGCTTCAATATAAGACCTGAACAAGGATCCTGCTATGTTCTGCTGCAGAGATTTAACAATGTTTATGGGGTGGAAATTCCAGGCAGACATTGGCTAAATGGGTCTAAGAGATTCATTATAGGATGATAAATCATTTTATGAACCTTCTTATCAACCTTCCACTTCTGAGAAGAGGTTGAAACAAAAAATATCCCTCTAGGAGCTTACCCCTGAACAATTCTGGGGGTCCAGGGGAACTTTCATGTTTCTTCATGAAATGTTTTTGAGCTTAACATACAAATACTTGAAACAAACTATTAGAACCAAGTCAACATTCCTATCAATTTCTAACTCTGATTCTGTGTTGGTCAATGTTAGTATTTTAGAGTGGAAGGTCAGAAGTAATGTATCTGTATGTAGCTCTCTGTAAGTTTTATGTAATACAGTACATCTTGCCTGCTCATATTTCTGGGTTCACAGAAAATCAAAGCAGCTATGTGACCTCAGTACTCCCTGATCTCCATGTTTTCATTTATAATTTGCTTGCACTGAAGGAGCAATCAGAATGAATTAACATTAAACATTTACTAAAGCTCTCTTTGTTATCTCCTACCACATGAGAAGCAATTTTTGCAAACCAAAGAGTTGATAGTAGTAATGTTCACAATTTGTAATGTTGCTTCAGGGATATCAATATAATTTATCACTATGATAACACCCATAAATATACTCAATACATCAAATGAAACATTTCATGATATACAGTATAATACTTATTGAGAACACAAAATAATATCTTCTGTAAGAATAACAAGATATAAACCTATAGAGCATACTTTTAGAAAAGGGGAGTCATCTTACCTATAGACGCTTTTCCTCCCAGACTGACTTCAAGGAAAGGGTCTTTAATCTGAAATGTAGGTGGCTGGTGATGATGTGACAGCAGGTAAATAGCTAAATCCATTTCAGGAGAAGTGTGCTCGCCATCCGACACTGAAACAGCGTTATACTGGAATTAACACAAACCACCACAATCTGACATCCTTTAATTTAATGAAAGCACAGTATTGATGTCTTATGGAAGCCACAAGCAATAACTTTTTTTTCCAGTTAGAAAAGAATTATTGGTATTATTGTCATATGAGTAATAAATCCAAAAAAATCTTTTAAGAAGACATGAATGCAGTGCTTGAAGTTATATTTGAATACTGATCTTGAAGTTAAAAAAACAGAACCTTCTTTGAGCACATAAAGGCAATTTGAAAACTTATTTAATTTACAAAGAAAAGGTCTGTTTAGTTAAACATCTATATGATCAGTTGAACCCTATTACAATGTACACATACTAGAGTGCTTACCTGGCATGTATGGATACATTTGAGCAAGACACACTGTTCATAATATAGTTTTGCAAATCTTTTAATCCACTGACCACTGTGAAAAACCTTCTGTCTCAGCTATGTTCCCAATTGGTAAAACTCATCACTAATACAAAAACACAATCATCAACAAATAACTGATTTATTGACATGATTGAGCAAATGAACAGGCTTCCAGGTTCAAAATCTTCCCAACCAAGAATCATAATGATGGGGTATATACATGATATATAAGATATATGATATACGTTTGTTAAATGTAACACTCTGGAAGAAGTCTTTAGTGGACACCAAATGCTTCTTATTCAAAAGCAAACACCTAGTGAAACTGCACTGACAGAACCATTTAAGTCTTTCAGTCAAAACCTGAACAGTTTTCTTGACCCAAACCCAAGCAGTTATCTTGGTGTAAATCCCAAGAGAAAATGTGATTTTCACTTCAATCCTTATGAAATTCTAATAAAGGCCTTACTTTACAAGCAATCCATATACAAATGTAGCCATTCAAAATGCATGGTACAACCCTGCACCGCACAAAATTATCTAGAGTTCACCGCGTTGTACCGCAGTACGTGATTGGCTAGCCAAGATGACCGTCAGGGGCACTCGTGGTGCAGTGGTTATTATTGAAATGATTTAAACATTTAATCTCTTTACTGTGCACGTTTTAATCTGCTTACTATTGAATATTTATATGGAATTTTATAACTAAAGGGAAATTTTGATAGCTGAGCATAAAAATAAGAGGAGCATAACACGTCTGAAGGTCATTAACGATATTAATTTAGGAACATAAACATATTATGTAAACTGTATATGGCTAGTATTGGTAGTTTAAATAAAAAATGTACACCGGTATTCCACTTTCTTCCTAAACATGTTTTATCGTTTGTTATCGCAGTAAAAAAATGCATAGTTTTGATAGAATTTGATTAATAGGGAATATAATATTGAATCACGTATCTAAATAAATTAATAACAATATAATTATATTCATATAGCTCAAATTATCACAGTAGTATACTTTCTTTGTAAATGTCTGCATCAGTTTAACTCCAATGTGTTTACTGGTGTGGTGTAAGGGCTTAGGTGTGTGCCTTCCATGTGGGAGGTTGGGGGTTCAAATCCAGCTGTCACCATGCGATTTCTTTTAACAAATAAACATTTCTTTGAAAAAGTAAAATAGCAAATATTATGGACACTATATTGACATTTTTGATACTTCTAAATATCACAACATGTTCAAAGCTAAGTGATTTATTAATAACAATGAATAATTTCAAACTGCTATTGTACTGCCACTACAGTATAGCTTGTGGGAAATACATTTGTTTGTCCTTTATCAAAGTTTAACTTGTTCAAAACGCCCTACATTACAAACTTCAAGCATTTCATTTTGTCTATTGCTACAATATCGACAGCAATGTAGTTAAAAGGATGTCAAAATGTTTCCAAAATAACCACAAGTGAACGAGTTGCGGGATTTAATAATAATAGAGAAATCATAACAATGACCCCGTGTTGCTAATCATGCATACCCAACTGTACTGTAATCCACTTTATCTGTAAACATGTTTTATTTTTAATTTGACTCAATCACGCATGATGAATTGTGAGAGAGTGCACGCGGTCATTTTTTTCACTGACAAAGTTTACACAAACTCTGCTTAACAGAGCCACTTGTAAGAGCAAGGTGACTTTCTGCTATGTAAACCATTTTTTACAGCTTTTAAAGCCACGCAATGTTTGAGTTAGCAAGGAACACGTCATTGTATATTATCTATTTAATTTTAAAAAATAAATATAAGGCAACCAGCAATCAAATGTCCTGTTTTTTCTTAACACTCTTTTTTCATACTATAGTTTGAGTCTTTGTGTAAGCAGTAAGTTCTTTTTACTTCTTAATTAAACATTTGAAAGACTTTAATTTTGTAAACGCAACATGCATTCCGTACAGATATAAAATAATGTTTTCTACAGGTGTTAAACAGATTAGCAGGTTGCTGACAAAATAGTGCACTGTCCACTAATAGTCCACCACTGCCCAGTGATATTTTAAAATCACTTTAATATCTTTAATATAAACAAGATCTAGTACCTGATGCAGTTTTTTAAAAAAATGTTTTGAATTAATCGAATCCCAGGTGTGAGTTCATAAAGCCAGAATTACGTACTATTTCTACGTCTGCGAAACACCTGATCATCTACTGTAAAACTTTCAGTGCTTTGTGTATATTCCAATCGCAGCGGGGCCAGGGTGTGTGGGGAAAGGTTTAGGCTGCAATTGAATTGGGGATCTGTATTCTTCACACCTGAAACATTGTTTTCTTTGAAAGCTTTTTCTTGCCTCTTTTGCAGCCTATGCATGTTTACACAGCTCCCTACGTGAATTCTCGTTCTTGACTGAGAAAGCTTTAGAGAACTTTACATTTTTATTTTCAACAAATTGTAAATAATAAAAATAATAATAATAATTAATAATAATTGCTTACACTTATATAGCACTTTTCTGGACACTCCACTCAAAGCTCTTTACAGGTAATGGGGACTAGCACCAATGTGTATATTATTGGCATTTTCTCCTAATGGTAACTGTAACAAATTGTCACATTTCACATCCTTGCAAAACAATCATGATGTTCTCATCCAGTCTAAGGTTTGATGATTTTATATTTTGAAACCGTGATCTTGACATGCAGGTGTGAAGTAAAGTTAACAGCTTCAGATTTAAAACGTTATTAATAATAACTGAATACTACTGTGTGACGTTCTTTCTTACATGTATTCTGTTATCTTGCCACAGGCTGTGGGTCTCTACTCTTGGCCACTGGCCAGGGTGCCAGTCTGTAAAAAGAGCAAGAGCACCTGTGTGGAGACTTTTCGGCAGCAGCTGGAGCAGTACGACTCATTGCTGGGAAGGGTTGGGAGGCTGGAGACACTCCTAAAGATGCAGAAGCTGGAGACAGTATGTTCCGGCAGTCAAACGCTAGGTCAGCTGTCTCCGAACACACCTTCATCTCCTGATAAGTGCCTCTCCCTGTCACGCAGGTTGCTGTACCTGGCGGAATGAGTATCCCCACACAGCCTTCCGCCCCCAGCAGAGCACACACCGCCCCCTTGCACACTGGCCAAGGACACTCCATCCCAGACTCTCTGCTCACCTCAGCCCAGGAATTGGCTGGTGCTGTCCCTGCTGTCTATTTCCCCTCAGGAAGCACCATCTACACAGCAGAATTTACAGATGCCAATGCAACATACAGTGTATCGGCATAGATGGGAAAGACAGAGCTGACCGCTACACTGTTCTTCCGTTTCGTAATCTTGTGACTTTCGAAATTTACTGGAGGTGGCCCACTTCCATAAATTTAGATGGGTCCAGATGCAAAAGGGGCTTGCTTTGCAATTTCCGGAAAACCATTATAGGCATGGTGAATCAGAGATTCTCACACCTTACTTTGTATGATTGGAAACGAATACATGATTGGATCAATGGAATGCTTCAAAGAGGCACTCTTCTCCTCTGGTTTAACAGTCTGTGCAGCAACAAAACAATCCATTTAAACAAGAGAGTGTGGTGTTACTTTTTGTCAATGAAAAATAAAGTCTTTTCATGTCGAATTAAGTGTCCTTCAGTTGGGTAAGCATGATTAGCATTAAACAACATGGGGTCATTGTTGTGATTTCTCTATTTTTATCAAAACCCTCAACCCTCACTTGTGGTTATGTTGGAAACATTTTGACATGTTCCTTTTAACTTCATTGCTGTCGATACTGAAACACTTGGAGCTTGTAATGTAGGGCACTCTGAACGAGTTAAACTTTGATGCAGGAAAAATGTATTTCCCACATTTGATTGCTGGTTGCCTTATGTTAAACAGCAGCAATGACAACAGTGCATGCTACTGAAAATTCCTTCCCACCCCCAAGAACTGTTCTGTTCTATTCTACATAACATTCCAAGGCGGGGTGTTGACAAGTGAGAAGTATGGAGCTGTGTTACATAAGGTAGCTGCAATTGAATATACTAGAAGATAAAAATTAATTCCAAGCTGGAAAGAAAATACACAATAAAGTTTCAGTTTACAGAATGTCCAAGGTCATTTATTATGAATAATATCTTCCATATCTCATTAAAATTGGAACACATTTCCCAGGTGTAAATCCACCTATTTTCTAAATATTTTATCCAGGACAGGTAACAGTTTCACCCCTCCCCCTTCCCTCTGCCTGTCTGACCTGTTGCTATTTTTAAACAGTCTGTGCCTGAATTGCAGCGGGTGAGAGAGAGTAGGAAGAGACAGAAAAAAAGTGAACCCTGTTTTTTTGATAGTCAGAAGGCTTCAACTGATGCATAAAAAATATAGCATAATGCCTTCTCGCGTTAAGTTACTTGCACCTGGGATCTGTTTTATTCAAACCTAGGTTTCTAAAAATGCAACCAGGTACTAAATATTGTTTAAATAAAAGCTGTGAAGTTGTGATTTGTTTCACAAATCGCGATCTTCTAAATCTGTAAGTTGCAGGCTCTGTGTCATTCACGTTTTTGTTTCATTATTAATATCACTTAACATTGCATATGAAAAACACAAAAAATGTTAATATAGTGTACATAAATTACTTTTTTAGAAGAAAAACTTGGATCGCCTACATAGAACGAACAGCTTAAAAATGTTTCTAAAGTAATCATGCCTGATTGAGTCAAATTAAAAATCAAATGTTTTTACAAAGAAAGTGGATTACAGTAATACTACCAGCTATATAAATACATATATTTACATCCTTAAATTAATATTGTTATTAATTTATTTAGATAAGCAATTCCTTATTATATTCCCTATTTAGTGGAAGTATGAGGTTTTTTACTGCGATATCACGCAAGTATTCATAGAAAAGGTTAATCACTTAACTTTGAACGTGTTGTGATACCATACCAAAAAATACAGTATAGTGTTGATAATATTTACTATTTTAGTTTTTCAAAGAAATGTTTATTTGATAAAAGAAAACCTCACGGTGATAGCTGGATTTGAACCCCCACTCTCTAGTATCCAAGACACACGCCTAAGCCATTACACCAACACACTGCTTAATGACTTAAGCTATAGCTGAAAAGGGCAGGCAAAATGTCTTCACGTAATCACGGGTGAATGAGTTAAACTGATGCAGATGGTTACAAAGAAAGTGGACCACAGTAATACTTTGAGCTTACAGCCTGTCCAAGGTCATTCATTATTAATACTATTAATAATATCTTCCATAAAGACTTTGATGCATAAAATATTTATGCATAATTAAAATATGTATGATGAAGGTAGAAGGTTGTGTACTTTTGTCCCACTGAGCAATCTTGCTTTTATAAAATATACCGACTTTTTAATGTTTAATGTTTAACATGCTGTAATACACAGTTTAAAATGATTAACAGTCTAAACAGTATACAACTTAAATTCTTAATTGGAAAAAGATTGTCCCTCAGTAGTGACTGGGATTCAAAACCAGGCATTTTCTGGCAACAGCTCAAAGGCTGTATATGAGACGTTAAGCCTTATTAGCTCCACCAGCAGTTCTACAAAGTCCTTCGGGATACTATTATCATAATATGTGGTAGGATGCGCCATGATGCGCCACGCCTACCGCGTTTTGACGCAGCGTACCTGTGCATTTTGAATGGCTGGATCTGTACCTTATGACTGATTTTGAGACATAGTGACTCCTATATGGTAACATGACAATGGTCACAATATTATTATAAATACAGCCTTTAAAGGTGACACAATGACAGGAGACAGTAGATGGGGTACTGAATATGGTAGAAGCAGAGAGGTAAATAACAGAACCAGTTAAGTAAAGTCCCTGCTAAAGAAGGAGGTTATGAGTCTAGATTTGAAAGAGTTTAGGGAAGGTAACTCTCTGATATCCTTATGGATAGTACCAGAGCTTTGGGGCATAAGAGTAGGCCCTGTCACCTGTAGAGTGGAGACATGTTTGGGGGGCAGATAAGAGACCTGAATTAGAAGAGCGAAGGACTTCAGGATAGGAGTAATGTGATCATTTCCACTAGACCTGGTCAGCATTCTGGCTGCCCAATTTTGAACATATTGGAGTTTGTTAAATCTGGATTTAGAAACCCCAGTGAGTAAAGAGTTACAGTGTCATTTCAGGAGAAGACAATTGTTTTGATCGGCTTTTCAGCAGCAGTTAATGATAACATAGGTTGTAGTCGGGCAATATTTGTCAAATGAAATAATGATGTTTTGACAATATGTTGCATGTGTAGGTAGAATGTCAAGCCTGAATCAGATATCACCCACAAGTTTTTCAGTTTAGACTGAAGTTCAAGTACTGTACCATCTACAAACAGGGTTACAGCATTGTCTTTACAAAGTTGATGCGGGGTGCTAATAAGCTTGACTTTATATGTTTAAAGCCCCTAAAACATTAGAAAGTCTTAACTATTTCCTGGTGACCTTTTGAACCCATCTGTACTTACTGAAAACATAAAAGTCATCTATGACATTTGTATGCACTGTACTGGTGCATGTTGTCACATACCATATAAGTCTAGCCCCTGTAAGCCTTATTTAATTCTGACTAATTAATTCTGACTCTAATGGGAGTCAGGTTGAACTTCTTAATGCCATTAAATTTCTGACTGGTTTAGAGTCAATGACAAGCTAAACCACTCAAGTATAATGCATTAAAACATTTTTCTAACTTCTAAAAATGTATAGATGTCCTTATTATTCTGTTGTGGCGAATATTTAAATTCAACTAACTTGCTGAGTACACATGATGCAGGAGGAAAGAATGAAAAAATGAAGTGTTAGTTTTGTATTGAGAACTTTGAATTGTTTTGGAAATAGATTTATTGGGTAGTTATGAGAATTGATCAGAGATGGTATACCTGTGAAATGGAAGTTCACTGACTCAGGTAGACCTGCAGGAATAAAACATGTTTACCAGAAGTGAGCAAAGCTACAGCCACTTAACACATGCAAGCAACATTCTGTTGATGTCCTTCATTATTTAGTTATTCAGTGTTTGTTAACATTGATGTTTTTTTTAAAACACACCAAATACATATACAGGCACTTGACAATGTAGCTATGTGGTAATTTATTTATCTTTTTATAACCTTTTATTAGTGAGCTTATAAATGTTTTATACAAAAAAACAAATAAAATACAGCTAATACACAGTACATTTTCTGTATGAATCAGTCATAGATAGATGTATACATTTAGTATTCCAAGAAATGCTAGTATGGCATAAGACTGCATATTGACAAAGTGCCAGTACTATGCTGTATTTGTATTTAAAGACCTTATGTTTTCATTTGTAAAAATAAGAGGAATAAGAAGCCCTCACCAGAGAAGGAATAAAGGGAGAATTCTCGCAGATGAGATGGGGCCATAGGTGGCCGGTACAGGATCTTGCCGTGGTTGATGTCAGCCTGTGTAAAGAACTGTACTGGGATGTAGGGTCTGTCTTGATGTTCTATAGTACCTAAATGGAATGTGACAGCAATGAAACATCAACCTCTTTTGTAATCTTTACTATTGTTTAGATGATCCATATTAATGTGCAATCAATGTGTAAATTGTGCTAGTAATCTTAAAATAATGATTTAAGAAAGATACAATACTAAAGATCGACAAGTATTAAATGTACAAGAACCTAAAGCTGATTTATCAAGCCACACATACAATTAAATTCCCCAACTTATAGCTAATATATTGGGCTGCAAACACAATCAGACTTCAATCTTTTTAAAATATTTACTGGAGAAATCTCAATAATGTTCTTGAATCAAATGTACATAGCAGGGTCCTACTTGAAATGCGGAATTATGACCCTCTGAGAATGAGTAGTTATTCTGGGGATTTTAGTCAAAAGGAATCACCATCATCACTCACTCTTCCACACTCATAATTCCTATACAAATATCAAAATAGTACACACTGTACTGCACTGCTTTTTTCTAGTCAGAAACTATGCTCATACTTGTAGGTTACTACAATGTGCTCATTATCTCTTGCATGTTTTCCGGAAGTCTCCTATTCATTGATCTGCATGATGGAGCTGTGCTTATACCTTCTCCCTGTGCCAGTGGTTTAGTGATATTGTAAATGAGTTTTTCACTGGGGGTCCCTGTATCCACAAAGGAGAGTGCAGAGGGCCCTAAAACTGTCACGTGATCTTCAAAAGCCTAGATAAAAATAAAAAATAAAAAAAAAACTAAGAAAGATTTTAACAGACTTTATATACGTCAGACTATAGCCACATGTAAAAAAAACATACCATGCTATTAAATTACACAAAAATAACTTGGTGTAGAAATTTAATGCTGTAATATAATACTTTCTAATAAAAACAAGTAATATGGATAATATTAAACTTTTAGCAAATATGTTTATCTCTACTGACTTATGCAGAGATCATGCTGTAAACTAAGCTTTACCATGTTCTATTGTAGAGGGTAGTACTTTAGTTTTACATATTATTTACAGAGCAGACAAGTCTTTTCTTACTGTTATCTGTAGAGCAGAACCTGGATCAAGCTGAGGAAACTGTGAAGAATGGGGCATTACCCTGATCCTTAAAGTCTGAGTTTTGTTGAGTGCTTGTGGGGATCCCCGTCTTGATATCTGGTACAGCAGAACAGGATTAATTTTCTGGTAGTAGTCTCTATTTGTGCTATCATGATTATGACAAATAATTTTAAAATAACTATCTATACCTTTAAATAGTGTCATAGGTTTCATAGGAGAGGAAAAGAATTGGACTGTTAAACCCACAAGCTAAAATATTGTAATTGAAGCCTTTGAACTATAATATAGAAGATATTTAAACAGGAAAAACAAGAGACTAACTGCCATTTAGATCATGACAATGCGCTGGTTATTATCATCAAAGATGTCAATATGAACATGAACATTTCTTGTACACCAGTGGCTAGATAAAGTGCTGAAAAGTTGACAATAAAAGGGTATTGCTTGTATATGAAAATTTAAGCCAGCAAAAGCTTTTGTTTCAGTGAATCCACCATCTCCTGTATAACAAGTATTATTATTCATTAATAATTCAAAATATTTATAGCAGACTGAGTATATACCGTAATAATATTTGCCAATACTTTTCCATTAAATTATTTTAGCACTGCTATGCTGATTAACATCTCTGGGTCCCTTAATGAAAATATGAAGCCAGCAAATGACAGAGCAGATTTAGTAAGAGATGAATGTAGATCCCTCAACCCTTTAAATTAGATTTAAAAATGCAAAAACTGTAAGTAATTATTCTTTAACTAAACCTAGTTTTACTCTAAAATGATTAGAACCTGTTTATAAATCAAAAACAATTTGAAACAAATCACTCGGAGATGTACAAAGAACATAATGTTAACAGAAATGTTTATTTGTTAAAAGAAAACTGATGGTGGCAGCTGGGTTTGAACACTCGACCTCAGGGTTAATTTCTTAATTAATAATTCATTTCTTTAGATACGATTCCATATTATATTCCCTAATAATCAAATTCTAAAAGTATGCTTCTGTTTACTCCGATATCGAGTGTATTCGCAGAAAAGCTTAAAACTATCACTTTTCTCACAAAGTACTGAATACTGTATAAACGTAACATGGTCTGAAGGAGCAAGGAGCACATAAAAACGTTTCCGAAATAACCACATGTAAGAAATGGAATACTGGTGTGTATTTTTTCTTTAAAATACTAATACCACCAATATACAGTTTACATAATATGTTTATGTTTCTAAATTAATATCGTTTATGACCTTCAGATGCGTTAGGCTCCTATTCTTTTTATGCTCAGCTACTAAAATTTCCCTTTAGTGGTAAAATTCCATATAAATATTCAATACTAAGCAAATTAAAATGTGCACAGTAAAGACATTAAATTATTAAATCTTTTCACTACCGACCAATGGACCACGAGTGCCCCTGTCGGTCATTTTGGTATGGGTTTGTACCGTGCATTTTGAATGGCTGCATCTGTATATTTCGAACAATACTTTGGTCTTATTGTTAATTGCATGCAATAAACTCAGTTGTTTAAACTTCATCTCGGTTTCTAGAACTTATTTGTCTGTTACTATAACTGATACCAGAAGTTTTAGAAGTGTAAGTAAATACATTTGGCTATATTTACATAATGCAATTATATTTCTTGTCTCACATCTACCTTTGTTAGGAATTAACTTTTTTAAAGTTATTTGTGATTCAAGAAATAAGAACACAACTGCTTAGAGTGGAGTAATTTAGTCAGTAAAGGTAAGCCATTGTCCTATTTCAGCAGCAAGAATGGAAAGAGTTCCCAGAAATGTATCCCTGGGGTATCTTACCTGTAACTGTAGGTTGTCTTCTTGTGATCCAGAGCCAAAATGCCTGTACCAAACGATTCCCTCATTGATGTCCTGTTGGGTGAAAGAAGTGGTTGTAGTGGCTACTCTTCCATCAGGCAAATGCTGCCACCCATCAGCAGGACCATCAGCTGGCATGGGTACAAGCAAGACCACTTCTCCTAAAACAAAGCAAAATAAGAACATTGGACACAGATGGTAAGCTATTTAATTAATTATATTAACACTATGGTACACTGAGATATTCTTAGATTACATGATAGCAAACAACAGTATGCTAATATCAGTGAACTGAAAACAATCTCTGACACACAAGAAACCGATTTATTCAATAATTGTGTTTAGTTAATCGTTTCAAATGGAATATATTTATTCAGTTACATTATTTCCTATATGGGCATGAAATGCTACATAAGGATTTATACATATGGAATGTATTTTCTGCCCACCTTGTGTAAAGACACTGTTTGTCATGTACAGATGCAGCCATTTAAAAAATGCATGAAAACTCATTGCTGCTGTAAGTGGGCTGTGCCTTACCACAGTGTGATTTGGCCTGCTGATGATAGCTTCATTTAATCTATTGTACCACTTATTTAAATCCAGTTAATATTAAATATTAATATATAATCATGTAATTAAAGGGACTATTTGGTAGCTGAAAATAAAAAAAATGTATTTGAACACTATTAATGATATTAATTTATTAATATAAATATATTTAAATAGTTGGTAGCAGAAGCTGAAATAAAAAATAAGGTATATAACTATTCCATCTTATGCATAAAAGTTCTGCATTAAATTCTTTAACTCAGTCACTTGTTGTGGTCATTTTGGGGTCACTTGTTTTAACAATGTTTCCTATGAGCACATGCAAGGTTAAAATTAAAAAGAATAAACAATATATACTTTAAGGAATATATACATACTGTATCAGTATCAGTAATATCAAAATATTTTTTATTTATAATGTGTTGTTTTAGTGTGTTTCCAAGTAATTCATTGCAAGTTTTCATTCAATGTTTTTTATTCAAACTGTTTCATTACAAAATGAAACACTTCAAAATGAAATAGACTTCAGGCACTTTAGGTTTCACTTCCTCTGCAAGAAAATACAACATCTGTAAGTTCAATTGTTTTTTATACATGTTTATATATTATATATAATACTTCTTTGCAGTGTAATAGAAAATTAAATGCTTGTAGTTTTTAATTTAGCTTGTTCAAGCAGAGTGATGCATTTGTTCAGCATATCTGTGTGAAACTTAATTAAAAGTTCTGATTTTCAGGAAAAAATATCCTTATTTTTTATGATTAAAATCTAAATCTATATTTCTTTTCTGTAGCTGCCCTTTATTCTTTTCTATTTTCTTCAGCAACACTGAATAGTTAATTACCCCTACAATTCAGCCAATTAGCCATTACAATAACTGATTTTTGTATCAATTCACATGATACAGGCACCTAATGACATTTTGAGCTGGGGACAATTTATATGTTTTATGTCTATATTGGTTTCCTTCTATCATTTAGATTGTGTAATTAGCATTAAGAAAAAAAATAATTAAATTTTAAAGCACTTGTAAACCTGAAAAAACACAACAAGATTACAATAGAATGTACAATAAACTTATTACAGATGCAGCCATTCAAAACGAGCAGGGTATGCTGCGGTAAAACGCTGTGGGCATGTCGCATCATAACACATCATACCGTATAATACCGCAGTTATGATAAAAGTATCCGGAATCACCAACAGGTGGAGCTAATAAAGCTTAACCTCTCGTGTACAGCATTTGAGATGTCCCCAGAAAACGCATAGTTTCAAATTCCAGTCACTGCTTAAGGACAATCTTTTTCCAATTAAGAATTTAAGTTGTATACTCTTTAGACTTTTAATCATTTTAAACTGTGTATTACAGCATGTTAATCATTAAACAATAAAAAGTCGGTATACTTTATAAAAGCAAGATTGCTCAGTTGGACAAAAGTACAAAGCCTACCACCTTTATCATAAATATTTTAATTATGCAGAAATATTTTATGCATCAAAGTCTTTATGGAAGATATTACTAATAGTATTAATAATGAATGGCCTTGGACAGGCTGTAAGCTCAAAGTATTACCGTGGTCCACTTTCTTTGTAAGAAAGAACTTTCTTTGCACCATCTTTGTAAACTAAAAGACTTTATTTTTTCATTGACAAAAAGTAACACCACGATACACCACCATAAACTATATTAATTTAGGAATATAAACATATTATGTAAACTTTATATGGCTGGTATTCGTATTTTAAAGAAAAAATACACACCAGTATTCCACTTTCTTCCTAAACATTTTAAGCATCAAAGTCTTACATGTGGTTATTTCGGAAACATTCTTACCTGCTCCTTCTGACCATATTAAGTTTATATACTTTGTGAAAAGTCATAATGTTTTAACCTTTTCTGCAAATACACTCATTATCGGAGTAAACAAAAGCATACTTTTAGAATTTGATTAATAGGGAATATAATATGGAATCGCATATCTAAAGAAATTAATAACGATATAATTATATTCATGTACTGTAGCTCAAATAGTAGTATAATACACTTTCTATAGATATGTGTGTTTCTGTTTCACTACTTCCCATGTGACTGTGTCTGTGGTGTGAAGGCTTAAGTGTGTGCCTTATAAGCCTGAGGTCCACGGGTCAAGCCCTGCTATCACCATCAGTTTTCTTTTAACAAATTTACATTTCTTTGAAAAACTAAAATAGCAAATATTATGGACACTATATTGACATTTTTTATATTTCTAAATATCACAACATTCGAAGCTAAGTCATTTATTAATAACAACCAATAATTTCAAACTGATACAGATATTATTTACTGACAATAAATATTATTGACACCATATTGTCATTACAAACATGCATGTAATGTCGGCCATACAGCGTATGCGTTACTGAAGCTGAAAGTTTAGCCTTTGTCACTAATGTAACCACCAAATAAAGACATAAATATGGAAACTTATGTTACAGTAAGAACTTATGTTTCGGTAAGAACGTTTCCGAAATAACCACATGTAAGACTTTGATGCTTAAAATGTTTAGGAAGAAAGTGGAATACTGTTGTGTATTTTTTCTTTAAACTACCAATACCAGCCATATACAGCTTACATAATATGTTTATGTTCCTAAATTAATATCGTTTATGATCATCACATGCGTTATGCTCCTCTTCTTTTCATGCTCAGCTACTAAAATTTCCCTTTAGTTGTACAATTCCACAGAAATATTTAATACTAAGCGGATTAAAACATGCACAGTAAAGAGATTAAATGATTAGATCTTTTCACTAACGGCCAATGCACCACGAGTGCCCCTGTTGGTCAATTTGGCCAGCCAATCACGTACCGCGGTACAACGCAGTGGCTTGTGGGTAGTTGTGTGTGGTATGGGTTTGTACTGTGCATTTTGAATGGCTGCATCTGTATATACTGTATATCCGGCTAACAGTAATTTAAGGGTGTTACGTTTGCTATATGAAGGTTCATCGATGTTACTGTTACTTTTATTAAGTAATTTAATACCGAAATTGTTGATATAGTATACATGTTATTTATTGTATTTCATAATTAGAGAAATAGTCTTTATTAACCCCTAAGGGGAAATTTTGATAAACGTATAATGTGCCCACTGATTGGGAATTAAACTCAGTAGATTCTACTGCTGAACCAATGTGTTACTCTGCTTGAACAAGCTACATTAAAATAACACAAGTGTTTCATTTCCCATTACACTGCAAAGAAGTGTTATATATAATACATAAATAATTAACATTATTGATGTTATAATTGAATGCAGAAGAATTTAAATGAAACTGGACCCAAAGTCCATTCAAAGAGTTTAGAAATAAAACAATTTGAATAAAAAACATTGATCGAAAACTTGCACAAAATAACTGAGACACACTCACTAAACACTAAAAAACACCATACTATAAATCAGAAAAAGTCTGGCATCATAATTGTGTCATTACTGTGGGAAAAGTGTAGTTTCCTTAGAGAAAATCTCTTTATATAGCACGGATTTCTATCAGCTACAATGTAGTATGTGACCGTAAGTCATTCTCTGAAAGATATTCAAGTCACTGTTATCCTCTTTTCTATGTGCTGATTTGCTATTAATTATTTTTAAAGCCTCTATGTATAATTCATTTAAAAAAATCAAAATCTAAAATGAAAGTATCTGTTTTCTTATTACTATACTCAATTACTAATAATTCTATTTGTAATTAAAATATGAAACATTCTGTTACTATACAGTATGAGTAGAGCAGGAAAGCACTAATCAGTTAATAAACATTTAATTTTAATTATTAAAATTATATTTATGTGATAGATACATGCAGCTAGATTCACCCTGCCACCTGGCAGTTTTGCAGAGTAGTGCAGTCCTGATCCACACATGTTGCTTTTCATTATTCAGCGGCACTTGTTGTGATGTGCCATATGACACCTCGCATATTTTAAATAGGTGCATCTGTACTTTGTAATGTCAATATCTCGAGTATAGAAAGACACTTTCTTTCATGTATGTTATTCTTCAAAACGTTTTATGCATTATTTGACATTGAAAAATGGCATGATTTCTGAATAGAAAAAAATATCTGGGCAATATTTCAATTAAATAATACAGCAAACCTCAGAAATTAAATTAGTTAAATGACAGAAAATTACAAAAAAGTTACTTATATATAAAACAGTTACTTCTACATAGGCAAAAGACATGAGGTACCATATCTGAGGTTTTCTTTTGAGGGTAGAATTGTGTAGTGAACCTCAGAGTCACTCAAATCGTGGTATTTTGCTTTCAGATATTTGCTGGTTATTTGGAACATTCTGCCTTCATGAACCCAAGCAGTAGGAATGGAGAGCATGTGAGGAGATTTTCCCTTTTAGAGCAAATACATACACAAAAAAAAAATAACATTACAAATTACATTAATTATTTTAAAGGTATAAAACACTGCAAAATACTACATTATTCACTTTTTAGAAGAAAAGTGTTTCATCTACAATTAAAGAACCTAAATAGAACATACAATATTGTGGAAAAAAAGACATTTCAGTAACCTACCAGTATGTTTTTGGACTGTGGAAGGAAACCAGAGTATCCGGAGGAAACCCATGTGAACATGGAGAGTACATACAAAATTCATGCTGATAGCACCCTTCAAAGCTGCAACGCTAACCACTGTGTCACCATGTTGTGTCACCAAAAACATTGTTAGAAGACAAAGCATATTTTAAGACAAAGCTAAAGGTCAGGTTTTTTTTTTTACAATGGCAGTAAAAATGCAAAATTAAACTAGTTATCTTCATAGATTAAAGTCAGGAAGTTCAAAAGCCATGGAATATATGAAATATTATAGGACATATAAGATTGAGGATATAAAAAATAGTGAGAAGAATAGTCTAAAAAGAGTAGAAACAGTAACAAAATGTTAGTCATACCTTTTGTGCAACCATGATGTGGAAAAAAATATTCTGGAAATTGTGGCCATCATTCATCTGCAGGATGACAGTATCCTGCTGTCCATCTGAGCCATCATGAGCATACTTCAGCTGCTTTTGCTCAAGTTCCTCTGGTTTGAACTGCTGCACTGGCATATCACCATGGGCATGAACAAGATGACCATGTTGTGGAGGCTCAAGTACCATGACCAAAACATCCTGAAGATTGTCCTCATCTTGAATGTCCAGAACTGATTTTGTGATGGTAACAGTTTCCCCTCTATTGACCAACAAAACTTCATTTGTCAAAACAAATGGGACCTGAATGAGAATAACAGGACTGCATCAATCACTTACTGTATTTATAAAGAAATTCTAATCTATTAAAACAGTAAATGTTTTTAAATATTAGGGCTGATGTTTAATTTTGAGGATCCTCTCAAATAAATTTGTATGCAGGAAAACCTGAACAATAGTTAATTGTTAAAAAAGGTCTTCCAGTGTAAAATTAGAAGTGAAGTACTGGCAAAAGCAGTAGGTTCCAAAGAGATTTGCTGTTAGTGAAGAATGTCTTCTCTGTTTTCTGTTTTGAAAGTTATTACTAGTATACAGTATATATCAGGTGCGTATCTGCGTCAGCATGCGTAGTCTGCGTAGTGTTCACACCTGAAGAAGGCTTCACAGCCGAAACATTGTGTTTTCTCTCTTCTCTTTTCAGCATGGAATAAACCTATTACTTGTTCCTTTACAGTATATATCAACTTGTCATATAAAACTATTTAGCCTGAGATAAAATGGGTTATCCTACCCTTGTCTTAGAAACTGTTTAGAAAAGCAAAAGAGATACACAAGGCTATAGGGGCTAGAACTGATCACCATTTTTTGTAAACTTGAATATAAAGTACAGATCTCAAAGGCAGTGTGACAATACAAAAAACTTAATTTAATCAGACAGACAACTCATAAAGATCTTATTAAAATTTTATTTTGCATAGTTATGTGAAAGAAAAGTGTAAATGTGCAAACTATAAATGGTAATGTACAAAGTTTTCTGTTTATTTGGTTTGAACAAGGTGTATAAACTGAATGTGTCTAAACTAAAATCATTTGAATTAATGATTTTCAGAAAATGAGAATGCTGAAAAAAAACTCTATCAGGCAAACAGATCACTTATTTTTCTCCAAAATGTTCATAAAACGGATGTATAGTAATTTACCCAAAATTATAGTACAGTGCTAGCATAGCTTTTATCTGACTTGTGTCTCCTGCTCTACAATTTAATATACTCTACACTGGATAACTATTTGTTGCATTGGTTATTTTGCCAAAGAACATAAATAAGTTCAGGGTCTTATAATGCACCTAAACAGAACAAACCACATTCCAGTGCCAGACTGCAGTGGTATTTATCTATAGCATACAACTTTCTTGTTATGACTGAATATACTTTGATGGCACTATTATGAAAACAGTGGCATGCATTCTGCATGCTGCTACATGAAAACTATCTTCTGGTTCTAAAACAAAAACTGCGTAGTGTTTAAAGACTACTTTGCATCATTGTTATTCAATTTAACATACTTTGATGCATAAGTACACTAAAGTTCAGAACAACTGAGAAATTAATATTGTTTTTACTATTAATATTGATGAGATACTGCAAGGTTTAAGTGTCTTAAATTGCACCAAACAGCATTTCAAGTTATGCAATCATACTATTACATTAAATAAAAAAACTGGAAAAGAAATGGAAGACGGTGTGACCTTTTCAATATCTATTAATACCTTTCTGAACACATTTATGACATCAGACATGCCACCAGTGGGATCAATTAATTTAATTCTTATTGTTTTCCCTGTGAATAAAGAATGTATTGTGGTGAACAACCTAGAGAAGCCATTTCTGAAACCCAAAGGAAAGTTCTCACAAGTAGGCTTATGAGGAGCCGATCTGCCTCTCTTGTCCAGACTGAGTACAATAGATGCCTTTCACATTACCTGCAGGGAAATTGCTTGGATGTTAATTGTCTCTGTCTGAGAGAACAGCTGTTGATCCCCAGCTCTCAGCAAAAGCTGACCATTCCTATAACAATTCAAGACAAGAAGTTATTTACCTTCCTGTTTGATACACATTAATAATTTTTTTAAACACAAATTTAGAGGTACTATTGTTTGAGTTAGCTCTGTTAAGACATAGCACGCTTCAGTGCCAGACATACACACATTTTACAATTATACATCCTCAGTTTACAGAGGTTATGTTAATTTTCAAGAAGATCTACAAAATGAAAGACTCACCCAATTCAAGGAACTCACTCCAATAGGTTGAAACAAACATTTCAACATTAAAGGCCTGTTACTTATCAGGTGTGGTGAAGCATTTGACACATATATTATATGTTCAAGCCTAAACAAATTGCATAAAAATTGTGGGTTCTGACTGTCAAAGAAACTCTATTTTTTTGGTACAGTAAGATCTATGCATTTATGAATACAATTAAAAAAAGTTATTTTTCTAGACACATTATAATGCTTTATGGTTTAACTCTTTAAATGACTTATTGATGAACTTACTGGATGCATATTTCTTTAGTTACTTCTTAGAAGCCTTTCACTAAAATAGCAAACAACATTTCTTCTATACAGTATATTTATATTGCTTTGAAATAAAATGCCAAAAATAAGTCCTACCTATAACCTGTGAGAACATAACTTCAAGCAAAAATAAAATTAAGGTAGTGAGATGCAAATAAAATAAATACTGTAAAACAATGTAACGGTGCTTCTGATAGTCTCCGTATTTCAGATGAAACATATCTAATTATATTACACAGACATACAATTATCTTTTGTCATTCACATGACTTTGGGCTTCTTTAAAGAACTGCAGTCACATTAATGCTTACACAGAAATGCCAGTTGATATACTGTATATATTTTTTTACATTTCATAGTAGTTACGAAGTCTTACCCTCTCCCACCCCTCTACAACAAAAACATTCAGAAAAGGAAACAGACAGAGGCAACACACCACATACTCACTTTGATTTGTCTTTGGCATGGATAAACCTTACAGTGTATTCCATCAGGTCAGTAAATGTAAATGTATCTTCCCTGTTTAATTTAAATTCCTTTCCATTCATTTTCTTTATCAACCTGCCATTGTTGGGAGGTTGAACAAGTTGGAAAATAAGATTCTCGATGGAGGTGTCTGGGTCACGAACACTCATGAATGAAAAATCCAGTTGCTTAGTTCCACCAATCTTCACTATCAGAGAACCATTCACATACAATACTGGAGCGTGTTTGTTTTCTGCAGAGAGACAATATCATCTTAAACCAAGCACAAAATATTCTAGAATCATGTCTACATTTTTCCAATAGAAGCATGACATTGCCGTGGAACTGGAGGACACAAATGCACAGTTACATAACGTATGTTAAAAGTTAAAAACACTAATTTCCTGAATATATAAATGAAAAACATTAGTGGTACCTTTACATGTTCTGTTTTTTCTGTTGATGTTAAACCCATATCCACAGTCCGGTGTACAAACACCATCTTTTAAGTAGGTGTTTTTGTTGCACACTCTGCACTGGTGAGCACTATCACATTCAACGCAATCAGTAGAACAGGCTGAAAGGTAAAAAATGTCACATGTGTTAGTATTTTTTCAGTTTTTTTTCAGTTCCATACAAGCCTTTTTGTGAAGTGACCAGGGTATTGTTAACTCAAAGACATTTTCTTCTGTCTCAGTCAATGAACTCTGTTTCTTTCAATGTCACTGTTGGCCTCACAGTGGTAGCCCTAACCACTTCCCTCCCTGTTCAGAGTCACTGGGGTTCCAATTTTAAATAATCAAAGACATGGTCAAAGACACATTTGATGAATCTGTTACTATATCCTTTTCCTATTATATCCTCCTATCTTAAATAGGCATATGCAATCAAGACTTTTCAATTTTTCATTCTTACTAATTATCTGTTTACTTTCTTTCTGATTTTGGCTTTCAATGTGTGGAGTAGGTTAATGCGCCTCAAATTATACCTTTCCCACAATCTTTTATATAGTCTCCTATTCCGTAACAATATAAGATAGATAACATAGGTATTTTTGGTGTCACAGACATACATAATTAATTTACCCTAATATACCCTAATAAAATTACTTTTTCAGAAGTATGACATTATCAATAAGATCCAGAAAAATTCATTTTTTTATTTTAAAGATCAATTGTGCATCAGTGTGCTCAAATGGAACACAGATGCAGCCGCTCAGAACATGTGTCATTTGTTGGTAACACAGTGCCTGTAAAGCAGCACGTTATTACTGGCCAAAGACAATCAATAGGTGGCACTTGTGGTGCGCTAAATGTTAGTGAAATGATTACTTCATTTAATCTGTTTCCCTATTGTTTATCATCTTTAAATCCATTTAATATGGAATATTAATATAGAATATTGTAACTAAAAGGGAAAATGTGGTAGCTGACAATAAAAATATCAAACATAACATCCCTGAACGTCATAAACTATATTAATGTAGAAAATATAACAAATATATTATACATACTGTATATAGCTGGTAGTGGTAGCTAAAAACAAAAAATAAAGTACACAACAATATTTAAACTTTTTCATAAACATTTTCTGCATCAAAGTCTTAGACTCGGTCACTTGCTGTGGTTATTTTGGAAAAGTTTTGACATGCTAACTATACACTCATAAGAACGTACAGTATGTGAATTTTCAATAATCCAAACATGAAGAATTTGTACCTTGTAATTCGTTATAAGAACAAAATTTCGCTAATCCGAACTTTGAAGTTCGAAAGTGACCAATATTGGCCGAGAACCAAGGCATTGTGGTTAAGGACGCAATGAGGCAGCAGTCCTTCATTTACGATCACTGCGAAAGCGTGTGCTCTCATTTTAAAAGTGTTTTTTTGTCTTTGTTTTGTAGTAGTTGTTCATTATGGGCCCTAAGGAAGAGTTTTCTTGTTTGTTTCCATATTTTATGTATTTTATTTAATTCTGACTAGCTTTCTTATTTTTCTTGTCAATTTCTTTAGAGTAATAGTCGACACCAGTATGGACATTGTTCTAGCCGTTCGCTTGGATAGAGATCTATTACAAAGAATGAAAAATGTAAATATGATATCATTAATTATTTTACAGCTATAATTGGCTTATTTGAGTAGAACCGTGTTGTTTACTAAGCTTGCTATAATGGTCTGTATGGTATCATATGTTTAGGGTGGTTTTTGAGTGAACTTGTCTTCGGTTCAGAACAGGGTGGAATTTTCCACATAAGAAATAATGGAATTTTTATTTTCGATTTTCAATCTCCCGCCTTCCGAACAGATTTTCAGGAACGAATTTGGTTTGGATAATGGAGTTTGAGTGGATATACTCTAGAAAAATCTATTTAAAAAACAACTGTACTATTATTATATACTGGGATTGAACCCAGTCCGTCAGCTTCAAGGAACCAGCTGGCTGGGCTAAAGGAAACCTCAGTCCAGGTGCCTGATTTGCTCTGGGAGGTTGGGTCTGGCAAAATTGGTTCTGGCGTGTGTATTGCCAGTAATTGGAGAACATCAACACGATCGGCAAACAATATTTAAAAAAAAAAAACTAAATCAAAAATAAGATACAATGACATGTCCCTGCCAAATATTGCATGACTTTAAAAGCTGTAAATAACTGGTTTAGATAGTTAAAAACCATTTTTTAAGCATGAAAAGCGGGTGATTTTTCTTCCTCGTGATCAGCTTAGTTTGCATACACTGGAAGATTTTTACATTTTAATTAAATTTTTAAAATACTTGAATTTCATAAATGTAACACACATTTAATATAGCAAAAAAACACATTATCTTCTCTTCCAGTTATGTAGGACAGATCAGCTGCTCTTTTTTTCCCCAATCAGAGGCTGTGAAAATACTGCGCTCCATCAGAGGCGGGGGAAGGGGGAGGGCAGCGCAGCCCGAGCTTTCCTGTGTGAATGCATTTAACACTTAGTTTTTAAAATTAAACAATGTAAATCATTATCTTTGTCTTCTTCGTCCCTTAATTAACTTAAAGGATAGCTTTATCACCATTTAGATTTATTTTTCATACCATTGTTAAACAAAGCAGGAACGTATTGCACTTCCTAATGGCAATATTTAATAAAAGCAAAATTGCTCAGTTGGACAAAAGTACACAACCTTCCACCTTCATCATAAATACTTTACTTATGCATAAATATTTTATGCATCGAAGTCTTTAACTTGGTAACTTGAATTCGGGTTTTAACGTGCTTGTTCTAACATTGTTAGTTATTATTAGTTGAAGTGATTTAACATCACTTGATAGTAATATGAATACGGAATCGTGTAACTAAGCAGCTAAAGCATCACAAGTGGGTGTTTTGGAAACATTTTGACATTCATTTTTTTAACTTCTATTGTCCTTGTAGTGGAAATGAGCACTGTAATGTAGAGAACTGCACCCAGGCGGTTCAATGCGCAATCAAAGCATTACTTTCGGTCTGTTTCTGATTAAACCAAATGCATAAAAGAGTCCACTATTAAGCTTATTGTGAACATGATGTGTCTCTTTCAGTTTTACACCTGAATTAAGAAAATCTATATTTTGTTTAAATCCAAATGTCAGCAGCTAGTAATCAGCCTACAATTTAACTTGAAATTAAAAAAAAAAGTTAAAACTGTTCTATATAGTACACTGCCTGGAATTGAACCTGGTTCATCATGGTCATTCAATAGGGAAACAACTGGATGAATTATTGTAATGGATACGGCCGACATTACAGGTTGTGCAAGCTGGTTGCCAGCATGGTAACATCACCGCCCTTCCATGTGAACAGCAGGGATCTCAGCGCCCAGGCTGAGGGGAGCTTTAGCTTTAGCTCAGCTGGCTGGTTCCCTGTTCAGTAACACCAGAGACTCAGCTTCAAGCCCCAGCGGTGGAGGACTGACCTGAGTTGGGAGCGGTGAGGGCACAAACCCACGAGCACCCGAAAACATTACATTATTGTACGTGATGGTTTTATGTTTAAGGATTTCTTCACGGAAATCTTTCAATTAAACGAGGGAGGGGGGAAGGATTATTTTTTACAATTGCCAGTAATCAGGGAACAGCTTATCAGCACGATGGGCAAACGATTTTTTTATTTTTAAAAATTAAATAAAAAATAAGATACAATGACATGTTCCTGCCTAACTCAAACATTGTGTGACTTTAAAAGCTGTAAAATATGTTTTAGATAGTTAAAAACCACTTTTAACTTAAAAGTTGAAAATACTTGAATTTAGTAAAAGTTAAAAGTACTGATTTAATACCTCTTGTTAGTAATATTAATATGAAGTCGTGTAACTAAGCAGCTACAAATATCACAAGGGGACATTTTGGAAACATTTGACGTTCGTTTTTTAAGAATTATATATTATTGTCCTTATAGTGGTAATAGGCAATGGACTATCATGTAGTGCGCTGCACCCAGGTGGTTCAAAGCCAGATCAGAGAATTACTTTGTTACATAACTGAATATATAAAAAAAGTCCATTATTCTAGCTTGTTTGTTGGCATTATTATTGTTGTATCTGGATAAATTAAGTGATGGTATTGTGATTAAGGATTTCTTTGTTAAATTCTTTAAGTTAAACAAAGGAGGAAAGAAGGGTTATTTTTACAATTGGCACTCCTGACTGATTTAATTCCCTTCATTTAGCTGAAATGGATAAAAAAATCATGCCATAGTTATATGTATTGGAAGGCGCTGTTTTATTAATAGACACTCCGACTCAAACCTGTGTTGTACAGTGATATAGACGTGGGTAATGTCATCCCCATTAAACAATGTGCTTATCGCACAAAACCTGCTAAACTAGAAATTAGACACAAGAAGTGTATTATTGGACAATGTTGTGTGGCTCTGGCGGAATTTCTCTGTAAACTGAAGAGTTATAGAGGAGACACATTGTGTATCGCCTCTTTTACACTTGTAAGATCATTGTAATGTTAATGCGACACAGAAGATATTATTAAGAACCTTTTAAATCTGAAGCTGTTAACTCTACTTCACACCTGCATGTCAAGATCACGGTTTCAAAATAAAAAACATCAAAACCTTTGATTGGACGAGAACATCATGATTGTTTTGCAAGGATGTGAAACGTGACAATTTGTTACAGTTACCATCAGGAGAAAAAATAGTTTATTTTTTTATTTATTTGTGGATGCTATGGTGGCTTGCAATGGCTGGATAGTTAACACTTCAAAATTGATTCATCAGTCTGTCCGTTGAGGGTAAGGGGGGGAGCTCTCATTGACAGCTGACACTCCTTCATACGCTAAAGTGAAAAATTAATAAAATGCCAATGTAAATGTAATATTTACAATTTGTTGAAAATAAAAATGTAAAGTTCTCTAAACCTTTCACACTCAAAAATGATGTGTTCAGGAGCTGTGTAAGCATGCGTAGGTAGCAAAAGATCAGCTAAAGGGGGAAGAAAATGCTTTCAGAGAAAACAGTGTTTCAGGTCTGAAGAATAGAGTTCCAATTCAATTGCAGCCTAAACTTTCCCCACACACCCTGCCCCCACTGCGATTGGAATATACACAAACAAAGCACTGAAAGCTTTACAGCAGATGATCAGGTGTTTTGCAGAAGTAGGGATAGTACGTAATTCTGGCTTTATGAACTCACACCTGGGATTCAATTAATTTAAGATACATTTTTTTTCAATTGGACCAGGTATTAGATCTTGTTTATATTAAAGTTATATCACTGGACGGTGGTGGATGGTGCGCTATTTTGTCAGCAACCTGCTAATCTGCTTAACACCTGTAGAAAACATGATTTTATTTCTGTACGGAATGTGTGTTGCATTTATAAATTTAAAGTGTTCCAAATGTTTAATTAAGAAGTAAAAAGAACTTACAGCTTACACAAAGACAAGCTGATCGCGTGGAAGAAAAACATGTTTTTCGTAAATAAAAAGTGTTTTTAACTGATTTATATATAGTCTTTTCATGTTGATTTAAGTGTCCTTCTTTCAGTTGTATTGCATGATTATTGTTATGATTTCTCTATTATTATAGAATCCATCAACTTGTTCACTTGTGATTATTTTGGAAATATTTTGACATGTTTCTTTTAACTCGGAGTTTGTAATGTTGGGCACTCTGAACGAGTTAAGATTTGATGCAGTGCAAATAAATGTATTTTCCACAAGCTATACTGTAGTGGCTTTAAAACTATACAGCAGTGCGCTGTTTGCATGTGGCACGTCTTTGTTCAAGTTTTAAAACTACAGTATTGAAAAACGAGAAGTACAGAGCTGCGTTACATAAAGTAGCTGCAATGGAATATACTAGTAGGTTACTACAGATGCAGCCATTCAAAGTGCGCGGCACAGACACGTACCGGAGGTAATTGGCTACGGCCACGTGCATCACGGTGCAAAATACCGCGGTACATGATTGGTTGACCGACAGGAGCACTCGTGGTGCGTTGGTCGGTCGTAGAAAGACTTAAATGTCTTTACTGTGCCCGTTAAAGTATTGAATATTTATATGGAATTTTACCACTGAAGGGAAATCTTAGTAGCTGAGCATAAAAAGAATAGGAGCATACTGTAACGCGTGTGAAGGCCATAAACGATATTAATTTTGGAACATAAACATACAGTATATGGCTGGTCTTGGTACTTTAAAGAAAACATACACACCAGTATTCCATTTCTCCCTAAACATTTTAAGGATCGAATTCTTTAACTAACGTGATACCGGAGTCAACAAGCATACTTTTAGAATTTGATTAAAAGGGAATATAATATGGAATTGCGTATCTAAAGAAATTAATAACGATATAATTATATTCATGTACCGCAACACAAGAATAGTACACGCTGTACATTGTCTGTTGATAATGTTTCTGTAGTGCTTTTTCAGCACTCTGCATTGACCTTGCCGGTGGCGCTGTGAGTTAGGTTCCTGATTCCCACGTCACATGGTGAGTGTTTGAATCCAGCTGAAGCCATGACTTATTTTTTAACAAACATTTCTTTGAAAAAATAAAACTTTTCCCTGGGTCAGAGATTAAATAAAACTTCACTCACTCATTTTCAAAGTAGAAGGGGGTGAGATTTCCAGCAAAAGACACCTCCCCCCTCCTAAACAACCCAGTAAGTACAGTACTTACTAGTTAAGAAAGCTAGGCTCCTCAATGAAATCGCTTTAACATGCTAATGCGTTGGTGTAACAGTCCGGGCGTGGCAAGCTTCTAATGTCAACCCGACTACGGCGAAAGGAACCCTTCTTTCATTGAAAGACAATGAACATATTCTAGCCCTAAATGAATTAATAGCAAACATAAAAGACATTTTTCCAAGAAAGTTTAGCCTTTGTCACTAATGAAACCACTAAATAAAGACATAAATATAGAAATCTTAATATTTTTAAAATACATGACTTTGCTAAAATTAATTTAAAAATAAAAACAATTACAAACACCAGCGGAGAGAGAGAACAGGGGAGGAATGTTGGTTTTGCATAAGGGGGCTATGGAAACGACATCTATTTGGGAATGTGGACTTACATGTTCTGGCTGTTTGTGAATTATCATTGTTGAGTATGGAGTGTTGAGGCAAAATGCAATTTAGCGCTTTCTGGCAAGAGGAGACCCCCAAATTAATAATGTAACATGCTATTGTTTGTGCATGAACATAGTTACTGTATACTGTTATTTCTTTAGATACGCAATTCCATGTTATTTTTTAATCCCTGGCGGGACCGGGCGTTCATAAGAATCAAGTTATAGGTTTCATTGCGCTTTGACAGAAACCAAATTACATCGTTATTAATTTCTTTAGATAAGCGATTCCACATTATATTCCCTATTAATCAAATTCTAAAAGTATGCTTGTTGACTCCGGTATCGAGCGTATTCGCAGAAAAGCTTAAAACTACCACTTTTTATACACATGTTATTTCACGTTAGTTAAAGACTGCAATGCTTAAAATGTTTAAGGAGAAATGGAATACTGGTGTGTATTTTTTCTTTAAAGTACCGAGACCAGCCATATACAGTTTACATACTGTATGTTTATGTTCCAAAACTAATATCGTTTGTTATCCCAAGTTGTTTGAATTGCCACAATTCAAATAGAGAAAAAAGAGCTGACTGACAAGATTTAAGATGTGGCTGTCAATGTTGGATTAAAAAAACACGTTGCCCGACGTTAGTTGCGTTGCTTGAAAAATAATTTTATTTCGAGAGACTGGATAAGTAATTCAAGTGTTTTTTTAACTTCCTGAAAAACAAGTAATAATTTAACAATATGTGCAAACGTTTTATGATATGTCGCTGTTGTGAATGTCTGTGGAGTGTATGTTATTTGCCTGTCTGTCCTGGCTGTGCTCTCTCTCTCAATTCAATTCAATTCAAGGTGCTTTAACTTTAACTTGCTTTAACTCCATAAGTCTGAGTTCTGAGTTCTGAAATCTGAGTTCTTGTGTCCGTCCTATCCGAACCCGAAAGTATTACAATATGTATCTTTATAGCAGGTGGTGTACAGCTTTTTAGTATAGATTACACTTTTCTAAAATGTATTTAAAAACATAAAAACGATTACAATCTAATCTTTCCACGGGCTTCTAAATCTAATCTTTCCAGAGCGGCTTCTAAACTGTGAAAACATGTGTCTGTCTTTCCGTAGGGGGAAGGGAATCTGATCTGCAAGGCCCTTTGGCTACAAAAGTAAAAAGAAGGCACTCGCTCTCTCTCTCTTTTGATTATTACATCCAATAATCAAAAATGACACAATACACATAACAACCATAATAACGACCAACCAACAAAAACAACCATATAAACATAATACCAACCAAAAACATAGATAACAACCACAATACAAAATCAAATATATCAAACCATTAAAGCAAAACCGTCCTCCAATTATCAACAAATCTCAATATCTTGTACGAATTATTCGTAATACAAACCAAAAATAGCCCGCAAACTCTCTCAAATTCCCCCCAATTATCATAATCCCGCCCCTTATGCAAAACCAAACCTTCCTCCCATCCCAGTTTATCCTCTTTATCATAAACAAAATCCACCTCAATTTTCAACATAAAGCATTACACAAAATCAATACCTCAACACTCCATACTCAACAACGATAATTCACAAACAGCCAGAACATGTAACTCCACATTCCCAAATAGACCTCGTTTCCACAGCCCCACCCCTTATGCAAAACCAACATCCCTCCCCTGTTCTCTCTCTCCGCTGGCGTTTGTAATCGTTTTTATTTTTAAATAAATTTTAGTAAAGTCATGTATTTTAAAAATCTTAAGATTTCTATATTTATGTCTTTATTTAGTGGTTTCATTAGTGACAAAGGCTAAACTTTCTTGGAAAAATGTCTTTTATGTAAACCATGTTTGCTATTAATTCATTTAGGGCTAGAATATGTTCATTGTCTTCCAATGAAAGAAGAGTTCCTTTCGCCGTAGTCGGGTTGACATTAGAAGCTTGCCACGCCCGGACTGTTACACCAATGCATTAGCATGTTAAAGCGATTTCATTGAGGAGCCTAGCTTTCTTAACTAGTAAGTACTGTACTTACTGGGTGGTTTAGGAGGGGGGGAGGTGTCTTTCGCTGGAAATCTCGCCCCCTTCTACTTTGAAAATACCTGTGAAACCGGTTTAATTTGTCACAGCCAGCACTCCTGCTGGCCGCCCACGTGTTATGCTCTTCGTTATTGTCTAAGCCGGAACACATCATTATATCTCATTTTGTATTTCTTTAAAAAAAATCGTTTGCCCAGCCTAACAGTATTGTTGTTATTGTTTTTATCCTGTAAAGTGCTTTGAGGAGCCACCTTTAAAGGTGCCATATACAATAAAGTTCATTATTATTACTATTGTTAATTTGCTGGACAGAGAGGTGAACATTATTACGCAGAAGACAAAGATAGCGATTTACATTGCATTGTGCTGCTGTAATACAGTTTTAAATAATTAAAAGTCTAAACAGTATCAGCTTTATTTATGGGTTTTAAATAAAGGCGATTTAAACGCGATTTAAATCAATATAAATGTTTATATTGTAACGCCTAGGTGACTATTCATTGTTATTAAAATGACTTAAATTCGATCATGTTGTGATATTTAGAAATATAAATTTGTTTGGTGCGAGTGAAGTTTTATTTAATCTCTGAGCCAGGGAAACATTTTATTTTTTCAAAGAAATGTTTGTTAAAAAAAAAAAGTCATGGCTTCGGCCGGATTCGAACACGTAAGGTGTGATGTAGGAGTCAGGAACCTAACCCACAGCGCCACCAGCAAGGTCACATGAGGAGTGCTGAAAATGCCCTACAAAACATTATCAACAGACATCGTACAGCGTGTACAATTCTTGTGTTGCGGTACATGTGTATAATTATATCATTATTAATTTCTTTAGATACGCGATTCCGTATTATATTCCCTTTTAATCAAATTCTAAAAGTATGCTTGTTGACTCCGGTATCACGTTAAAGACTTCGATGCTTAAAATGTTTAGGGAGAAATGGAATACTGGTGTGTTTGTTTTCTTTAAAGTACCGAGACCAGCCATATACTGTATGTTTATGTTCCAAAATTAATATCGTTTATGGCCTTCACACGCGTTACAGTATGCTCCTATTCTTTTTATGCTCAGCTACTAAGATTTCCCTTCAGTGGTAAAATTCCATATAAATATTCAATACTTAAACGGGCACAGTAAAGACATTAAATATACATATACATACTGTATACAGTACAGTTTGCATACAGTAATATGTTTATGTTCCTAAATCAATCTCTTTTATGAGCATGTGAAAGGCATGGTGAATCGGAGATTCTTAAAAATTACTGTACTTTGCATGATTGGAAACAAATGCGTGATTGCGAAATGCTGTGGTGTTACTTTTACAAAGACGGTCAATGAAAAAAAGAATGTGGACCAGGGCAATACTTTTGAGTTTACAGCTTGTCCAAGGTCATTCATTATTAATACTATTAGTAATATCTTCGTTAAAGACTTTGATGGCGACAGCTCAAACATGAGAGGTTGAGCTTTATTAGCTCCACCTTGCGGAAATTCCGGATACTATTATTTTACTTGCGGTACTATACGAGAATTTACGGTAACTCGCGGTAGACTGCGTAAAGCGCACTGCAAAATAATGCGGTATCGCCCGCTTGTTTTGAATGGCTGCATCTGTAGGTTACTAGTAGTAAGTTAATTCTAAGCTGGAAAGAAAAGACACAATGTGTCTCCTCTATACATTTTCAGTTTACAGACCGTCCAAGGTCATTTATTATGAGTAATATCTTCCATATTAAAATAAATTAAAATTGGAACGTTTTTCACAAGTGTAAATCCACCTATTTTCTAACCGCATTATCCAGGACAGGTAAGATTCTACCCTCCCCCTTCCCTCTGTCTGCCTGACTTGTTCCTATTTTTAACCATTATGTGTTCGAATCGCAGTGTGTGTGAGAGAGTAAGGAGAGACAGAAAAAAAGTGAACCCTGTTTTTTTGATAATCAGAAGGCTTCAACTGATGCATAAAAAAAATAGCATAAAGCTTTCTCGTGTTATGAAGTCACTTGCACCTGGGATCCGCTTTATTCAAACTAAGGCTTCTAAAAATGCAACCAGGTACCAGATATTGTTTAAATAAAAGCTGTGAAATGTTTCACAAATTGCGATCTTTAAATCTGTAGGTTGCAGGCTCTGTGTCATTCACGTTTTTATTTCATTATTAATATCACTTAATATCTTAATTATCACATTGAATATGAAAAACACAAAAAAATGTTAATATAGTGTACACAATATTTACTTTTTTTTTAAAGTCTTTGTTAGAAGAAAAACTTGTGCCCGAACCGGGTATTGAACTTGTATCACCTACATAGAACTCTTATCGGCAGACAGGCTGCTCGGAAACACAACTGAGATGAATAGTTTAAAAATGTTTCTAAAGTAATCATGCGTGAATGAGTCAAATTAAAAATAAAACGTGTTTACAAAGAAAGTGGATTACAGTAATACTACCAGCTATATAAATACATATATTTAGATCCTTAAATAATATCATTATTAATTTCTTTAGATAAGCGATTCCATATTATATTCCCTATTTAGCGGATTCTAAAAAGTACGACGTTTTTTACTGCGATAACGAGTGCAAGTATTCATAGAAAAGGTTAATAATTTAACTCACTTAACTTTGAACATGTTGTGATATTTAGAAATACCAACAAATTAAATATAGTGTCGATAATATTTATTATTTTAGTTTTTCAAAGAAATGTTTATTTGTTTTAAAAAACTGTGCAGAGGAATTAACATCAGAACTGTTGAGTTTTTATTATTAAAAACTGTTTATAGTTTTTAGTTTTTATTGAGTTTTCAGAAGGCTCAAACACGGCAACACGGCAGCTTGTAAGAGCAATATATATGATATATAATCAACTAATTTTTAATATCCAATTTAGTAATTTTACTTTGTAAAATAGCCCTATGCTGTTTTTAAAATTAATTTAATGAACAAAATTAATGAAAAAATGAATAAAAAATTAATAAAATCTAAACAGTATACAACTATAATTCTAGAACTGGAAAAAGATTGTCCCAAGGAGCTCAGCATTGACCGGGATTCTGGCAACAGCCCAAGTGCTTCTATGTGCCACATCAAGCATTCACTGCGCCACAAAATCTTACAGTCCCACAACAGAATATTTTTTAAAAAGTGTGGTGCGGTGTGGTGGGGTGTGTACACCGCAATCTGCTGCATTATTCGCTGTGCATTCTGAATGGCTGGATCTGTATATCATTATCATCATGAAACAAAAGGTGAATCTTACCAATACATTTGTGCAGAAATCTGTCCAAGAAATACTTCTTGCCACATTCATGAACACACTGTCCTTGCAGCACAACATAAGGTTTTTTACACTTCTCACATTGATATAACCCTTCACATTCCTCGCAATGTACTTCACACCCTGGTAGAAAGAAAAACAACCAGCAAAATCATACTCAATCTGTATGAATGCCCTGTCACCATCCTATTCTAGCTTTAAAAATATAACAATAAATTACTCAGAGTAAATTAAATGTAGCTAGGCAAAATGTTTTTTAAAAAGCAGCCAAAATCTGATTTTCAATAATGCCATTTTAACGATCAATAAGGATCAGCAGGTATCTTTCAGTCTCAATTTTAAGTTTTAATCTCACAATTATGTTTTTTTAGAACTCCCTTCATGTATTCATGTCTACATGTAGCTTTTATGGGATTTATGTACATGGTTATGTGTGGTTAATATTAACTTAATTGATGAGTAGAAGAACACAAGAAAAGACTACTTGTAATCTCTATCTAAACATCCAAATATATTGTGAGGAAATTTGACCCCTTGTAGCATGTGATCTAACTCTGCATTCTACCAGGCATTGTGTCGACATGCTGAACTGCCACCTTAACAAAAACAGAAACAAAAACATACTCAGAAAAAGAAACACTATCTAAAGAAGCAGATGCTCATTAATATACAAATGTTATAGGTAGCTGTCTGGAGTAAAATAGATCAGCAAAATGGAGAAAGAGAAGCCAAAAAAGAATGACACTATGGAATAATGCCTTAAAAAGCATAACTGTAATAAAATTCAACAACAGTACGAACTCTGGCATTTCTCTCCATCACGGTAAAAGCCTGTTGAGCATTGCTGCATGCAGGATCCATCCTGAAGGACATAGCCATCCATGCACTGAAGGCAATCTGTAGACAGTGGACCTCTGCAGGCATTGCAACTCCAGTCACACTCTGAAAAGGTCAGAAATGTTAATTACAAACTAATATATAAGACATAGTTAGGTCACTTGTAAAACTTTCAATTCACAAAACCTTTCAGTTTACTTACAGCAACATAGTGGATAATAATTGATGTTGTTTTACATCTGAAGCTGTAAATAAGAGTTCCCAGAAATCTGATATTTGTTTACCATTCTTAATAATAAAATAATTTTAATTTCTACTACCAAGTGTCTAAGTATGTGTCTTTTTGTTCCAAAGATTACCTGTTCAAGTCTGTGCTATATCATTAACCTCCTGTGACACTGATTCCCCCTGCAGTGCAGACAATGTACTGCTGGGACTTAAATGGTTTGAGTTAGCATGAGGCAACCTTAAGTGGCTGCAATTTTGGAAAAATGATAAGTCTCCTGTAATACTCTGTGGACCTCGCAATATATCAGATGCAGAATAGCAAAGATCAGTGTGTCAGAGGGTTGTGTGCACAGTCCTTGTTCCCTGTAATAGAAAAGGGGTTGGAGCCATAAAATATGATGTTAACATCTGGCATTTCCAAACACTAAGGGTGCAAAAGTAATTGTTGGTTTCAAAAATAACAAAACCACAGTAAAACATATGCATTAATAAATGATATTGGGGACCAAACCTGCTAATATAGTGGATTTTTTTGTTCATGTGAAATGCGAAGATCATACACTATTAAAACAATATAATTTCACACTGTAATATAACTAAGCAAGGTAACAACAAATAAAAAATTTGTTTCTGTAATGTTGCACTTGATGTAACAGTTTAAAAAACAGTTATTATTTTCATGAAGTGTGCTTCAATTAAATTACTATGTAAGGAAAAAGAGTCCTTATTTTATTACATTTTGATAAACTGCTCAGGAAAGTTAAACTCCTAAAAACTCTTATTTAAGCCCCAAAGCTCACCACTGCCAATGTGCATTTAGGTTTAATTTAATCTTGCAGGCTATGATCGGTGACTATGGAAGCATCTCTAAGAAACCAGATGGGTAGCACCTAGCTAGTGTCAACATTTCCACTTCCTAGAGCTTCAAATCAAAGGACTTGGTTGTGCTAGGTATATTTCACTTAAGTATTTCTAAAAATGTTTGTGTGCTTGGACCAAACAGTCTGTTGCCTGTCAGGTATGTGGCTGTTTCGTCCCAGTGTGTGGTCCGTGTGTGTTTTGCTGCTGTGTTCCACACTTCCTGACCTTGATTGTTCTCCCTACGCCATTACAATCATTACATCATTGTTTCTGTGTGATGTCATCATCAATCAGCTTCTCGGCCAATCAGAGTGCAGCTTATTTAGTATATTAGTTGGAGGTTTTCTGAATGAAGGGGCCTTTTGTTTGACTTCGGTCCCGCTTGGCTTTGGTTTCATTTCGCTTTTGGTTTTTGCTTCGGCTTTGCTTCATTCATGTGTGTTTTCTTATAGCTTCGGCTTTGTACACAAGTACCAGTAAATCCACAAACCCCCTGCACTGGTCAAAAGGGTCTTCTCCTTTACCTTAGTAATACATTAGTAAATTAGGTTCTGGGTAAATGATTTACAATGCCAAAGGTACAGGATAAAAAGACAGAGACATAATGGAACAGATGAGAATAGAACAAAAGAGAGGAGACAGGAGGACATGGAACGTGTGAGCCGGGTGAGAGGTCCTTGTCCAGACATCCATAAAGTATTTGAATATCAATAAGAGAGATTGCTATTCTGTGTTTTTTAGGCAGCTCTGATATCCGGTGCTAAATAAACCCTGGATAAAAAAACTACCAGATTAATGGGTACACTTCTAGAATAGGGAGATAGGTTCTCTGTCATTTGATGGCATTATGAATTTGAATATTTGGTAGCAGTTTTTTCTGTGTGGTCTCTGGAACCGTTAACAAGTAAATAGAGTAACTTGTATATTGTATGCTTAATGTGGTGCTTGTATTTTTTAATAAATATTTGTTTAGCCCCCCCATGTCTGAATGATTACTTTTTTCACCAAATCTGTACCAGAGAACAAAGACCCCATGTGCTTCTAATCATACCAAACCCTCGGGTATATTCTTTGCAAAATTCTTACAAGTTTCGGGTCATGAATATGTTACTTATTGACTGATTTATTCTGTCATTTCCCGTTTTCATCTTTTTCGAAACCATTCACTTGTAACATTATTGTAGACTAAACTAGACAGATGTTTATAATTTTTCATCTCTGAAAGGAAGCATCAAAAGCATAAGAATATTTTTCTGCACTAAGGTTTTTAAAACAGCTTGAAGTAATAAAACCTCAGGTATAATGCAGGTGGCAAGCTATTTCTTAGACGCACTCGCATGCATTCTTTAGGCATTAAACCTACATGCACATTTCTAAGACAATGTGAACTATTGATGTCAAATAAAACACAATGTGGCTTCTATGGATTACATTGTGAATAATTCTCTACTGATCGAACGGAATTTAAATTTTTCAATGACAGATTTTATCAGTAATGCTTATAGAAAAAAAGTGAAATGCCCAAAGTTTTTTTACAGTGAGTTTGCTGTATTTTTAAGAACAAAAATAATCTTGAGACCAATACTTCAGAATACCAAAAGACTTCACCAAAGTTAGCAACCATACCTCCTCACACTAGGTATAATGTCAGATAAGCATCAAACCAAGCTAAGTAGTTCAAATAGGTAGCTGCGTCAGCATACGTAGGCTGCAAAGGAATAAGAAAAGGTTTATTCCATGCTGAAAAGAGAAGAAAAAACACAATGTTTCAGCTGTGGAGCTTTCTTCTCCACCTGAAGAAGGCTCCACAGCCGAAACATTGTGTTTCTTTTCTTCTTTATAAACCTTTACCTGTTCCTTTGCAAACCAAGCTAAGGTCTTCTTATTCTTGAAATGTCATTCTTACCTCTGCATGTCCTTGTGGTAAAGTCAAGGTAGTATTGCTGGGCACAGCTCTCATACTGACACTCTCCAAATAGCAGGACTTTAGCATGGTCTCTACAGGAGGTGCAGGATCCCGGCACATCACATGTCAAACACTGGCCGTCACATGCTACAACGACAGGTTTAGAATACCTTCTGAAACTTTATCTATTCAATAGAGGTAAAACAATGCCTTGGGAAACGATGCATGGCCAATATATTTTTTATCATATTTAACTAGGACTAAACCAACTGCCAGAGAAGACCACACAGAAAAAGAGTCATTAGTAGAAGAAGAGAAGAAACAAAAGCCTCAGTAAAAGCAATTACTGTAGACAGATAAACTGGGACTACAGCAAAACATTCAGGGAATTTTAACATGAAAGAAACTAGCACTAATCCTTAAGTATGTGATTATTATTTTATGTTTATTAAAATAATTTCCTCTTTCTGGTATCCACAAAATTTTCCTATTATGAATAGGAGGAATTCCCATGAATTCCATTCATTTAGCACATGTTTCCAAGATACATTTAATCATGCCTAAGATCTTTTATTTAATAAGATACAGGTTCTAACTTTTTTTCTTATACAGTATTTGCACCTCAGCTGCAGGGTACAATCCTGTGAGGTAAAACCTCGGTATTTGTGTGGGTTAGGTACTTTTAAGTCTCTACAAATAGCGAATTTGCAAACGCAGGAGTTAATATCTAACGGGGAAAACAGGGTATGGCTCCACAGCTCATCAAACAACCAGTTCCGTAGTAATATTTTTGTTATAACTGTTAACTATTTCAGAAACAGTGTTAATAATTATAGGTAGTATTTTCAATCAAAATCAATACTGGAAACTTAAAAAGCATTGTTTTCCCCACACAAGTCAGGTTACTGCATTGCAAACAAATAGATCACTGTTATAACCCTGTATTAGTAGTTAGTGTTTATTCATAGTAGAGCACATATTCTCTACTTGTACAGCTTACATAATAATAAGTTTGTGCAAATAGGCATAATCATGAAGAATATAGAACTTCTGAATATTGAGGTTTTACCGTATCCCTATGCATGTAGATGGCTGGACTCTGAAACTTCGTAAATAATTGTGCTAGTAAACATAGTGTGCTATGTACAGATATAGCCATTCAGAATGTGTGGGGAATACTGCAGTACTTTGCATTTCAGTAGCTCCGGGATACCGCTGGTTTTTAGAAATACTCAGTTGTGGGACTGCACTACTTTGTAAAACTGCCAGGTGGAGCAGTGAAAGCTTAACGTGGTGTGTGGAGCATTTGGGCTGTTGCCAGAAAATGCCTGGTTTTGAATCCCAGTCAATCCTGAGGGACAATCTTTTTCCAATTATACATATTACGTTGTAAACTATATAGGCTTTTATTAATTTTAAACTGTGTATTACAGCATGTTAAATATTAAACTAATTAAAAAGCAGGTATATTTTATAAAAGCAAAATTGCTCAGTTGGATATATACAAAAAGTTTATTATTATATTGTAGCTTGTGAACGCGATGAGCCTCTTTCAGGTTTACATCAACATAGAGAAAATCCAAAGTTAAATTTTGGTAGCGGAAAATAAAAACAGTAGAATAATGTAATACATACCTAATGTATACACAGTAGATGGTAGTGCTAGAAAAATATAAAAAGTACATAACAGTATCCCACATATTTTATGCATCAAAATCTTTAAAAGCCTTGGTGACTTACAGTGGGTTATGGTTTTCACGTGCTTGTTTTAACATTATAAAGTTTGTATATGTACTTTATAAAAAGTTATAATGCTTTATCCTTTTCTAAGAATACATAGTAAGAACACCACTTGCTGTTATTGTTAAAAGATAAATGTAGTGATTTAACATCATTTGATAGTAATATTAATATGGATTATGTAAATAAGCAGCTAAGATATCACAAGTGGATGTTCTGGAAACATTTTGACATTTGTTTGTTTAAAAAATAACTTGTATTGTCCTTAAAGTGGTAATGGACAATTAGAACGCTCATGGACTGTAAAGTAGCGCGCTACACCCAGGCGGTTCAAAGCCCGATCAACACATTACTTTTGGTTTGTTACTTACATAGCCAAATATATAATAAGCCCACTATTATAGCTTGTTGTCTTTCACTGGCTTACGTCTACAGAGCATCTATAGTTTGTCTTAATATAAATATCAGCAGTGAGTAATTTAACTTTAAATTTGGATTAGGAAAAATATTTTACACATACTGTATTGTTGTAGTGGCTTTGAAACCATATGGTCTCATACTGTATGTACAGTGTACATCATACTGCTGTATATCTGTATATCAGTATATCTGTGTATCTGACTTCCTGTGATTGTGATTGTGACTTCCTTTTGAAATTATAAAAAATAAACCTTTGTTGAGTTTGCACAAGACACAAAATGTACCTTCTGAGAAGTTGTGTAATGCTTGCAAAGAAGCTGATTTTGACAAGAATTAAACATCTGTCTATCCTGTTGCTTTATTTTTTATTTAATTGAGCAGAAAGTCACCTTGCTCTTGTTTTTTTATTATAATGGGACTGTGAACATTAAGTGAGCACAGGGGGCACAGTGAGATTAATGAGATGGATAATTTTAGTAAATATGTCTGGATTTTCGGTTTCATGAGACAAGATAAAACTGTATCCAGCTGGGACTTAGCTACGTGACGATTCCCCCATGAAGTCGCAGTGTAGTGCCCGTAGAGTGTTAGTTTTAATATAACAGTGTATTACTGTGATCTTGCAAGTACATTTTTTAAACATTTGTAATCGATATTCCTGCAAATACATTTTGTATTTTTATTCAGTTTGTGTCTGCGTGTTAGTTGGTGGTAAAACGTTCGAAGTGAAAATTCTTCCACGAGGAACTTTTACTGCTACTTTTAAAGCAGAGAAAATGGCATTCAGCTTTTTTGGCTCTGTATTTTTCGGCTCTGTTTGGCTTAAGGAATACTTAAGCCAATCCTCTTTGGCACTGTAGTTATAGAGGTTACATTTATAATTATGTTACATTTTTATGTCTTTTGAGAGACTTCAGAAGGCTTCAGCTGATGCATAAAAATTATGCATGCGTTCTCTCGTTATGAAGTCACTTACACCTGGGATCCGCTTTATTCAAAAACTAGGGTTTCTAAAAATGCAACCAGGTACTGGATATTGTTTAAATAAAAGCTGCGACAATTTTCACAAATCGATATCTTTCAAATGCCTGTGGTGTGAAGGCTCTGTGTCATTTTTAGAAGTTATTGACATCTGAAAAATCTTGGTCTCATATATATCCATTTTAATATGCAAAGGCTATGAAAATCGGAGAAAACAAATGACTCAGAACTATAATAACGAATCTGATCATTATTAACGATATTATTTTATTAATACCAGCTAATAATTTCAAACTGCTTCTATCTTTTTCAGTTTCAGCGGTCTTTTTAATACCATTTTGTTATTCTCGATTATAATTATAAGAATAGACACTATTATTGTTGTTGCTGCTACTGCACCCACTGCGCTTCAAGCTTTGAGATGCCTACTTCTTCGATAACTTTCAGAAAAAGTAATTGCCCTGCTTTTGTCTATCACTTAATAAAAAGGTCAATGTAGAACACATTATTTATTACCGTGTATTTATTTTTATATTTACATTTATAATGGAGAGTCCCCATTATTCAGTGTACTGTACAGATGAGCTAATATCTAGGAAAAGTTTCTTTCTTTGAATCAAACACACCAAAACACTGATGATTGACACAATACACCAGGAAATGTGATAGACACAATATAAAAAATATGATTTTCTCTGCAAGCTAGTCGGAGACGTAGGCAACTCAAGGCTTCGAAGCCCAGCGGGTGCAGCAGCAGCAACAACAATGATAATTTCATAATAATTTTATGAAACAACTTGGGATTATTGTTATAATTTTTCTATTATTATCAAATCCCTCAACTCAACTTGTTCACTTGTGGTTATTTTGGAAACATTTTGACATATTCCTTTTAACTACATTGCTGTCGATACTGTTGCAATAGGTAAAACACCCAGAGTTTGTAATGTTGGCCGCTGTGAACAAGTTAGATTTTGATACAGTACAAATAAATGTATTTCCCACAAGCTGTACTGTAGTGGCTTTAAAACTATACAGTATCATGCGGTATGCATGTGGCACGTCTTTGTTCAAGTTTCAACGAGTGTTTAGAAACAACAGGACATTTGATTGCTGATTGCCTTATGTTAAAGAGCGACAAACACAACAGAGGGCATGCTACTGAAAATACATTCTTACCCCCAAGCATAGCCTATTCTACATAACAAACACAGCGGGGTGTAACATTTCTAGCCTTTGTGACAACTATTTGTTAATGACGTACAGAGCTGTGTTACATAAAGTGGCTGCAATGGAATACGTAAAAGTTAATTCCAAGCTGAAAATAAAAGACTCAGCATGTCTCTTCTATAATTCTTCAGCTTACAGATTGTCCAAGGTAATTCATTATTAATAATATCAATAATATATTCAGTATCACATTAAAATTGGAATGTTTTTACAATTGTAAATCCACCTATCTTTTTTCCAACTGCATTATCCAGGACAGACAGCAGTCTACACTATTTGGTTATTTTTTACGATTCTGAAAGACTTCAGAATGCTTCGACCAATGCTTAAAAATGGAACATAATGCGTACAGTGGGAAAAGAGCTATTGAGCACAGAATGAATGTCTTTCTGATTTCAAAAAGACTTGCATATGTAGTTTATTCTTATCTGTGTGAAAACAGAAAATACAGAGGGAGCTTCACAAATTAAAGACAGGTTTGGAACACCCTGTCTCAAAAATAGGCATTGTAACCAGCGAAGGTTGTGAAAATAGTGACAAATCACTCTGAACACAATACAATTTCAAACTACAAGCAGTTTGAAATTATTAGTTATTAATACATTCACATTGTTAATAAATGTCAGATACATTATTACAGTTCATTTTCAGCGGTCTTTTTAATCCTCTTAATCCTCATTTTAAAGCTTGTTGTAAAGGCTTGTCTATTAATTCCCCCACTTGAATTAATAAGGTATTTTGAATTGACTCTAATTTAACCGGTTGAACTGCTTATTACTCCCAATGTTGACAGTATACACGTTTGTCCATTCATGTTGTTGATCTAATTTAACTTTGAACACGTTGTGATATTTAGAAATACCAAAAAAATTAATATTTTGTCCATAATATTTACTACTTAAGTATTTTTTTAAAGAAATGTGTATAACCACAGTAAGTGACCAAGTGAAAGACTTTGTGATGGCATAAAATGTTTATGAAGAAAGTGCAATACTGTTGTGTATTTTTTATTTAAACTACCACTACCAGCCATATATAGTTTGTATAATATATTTATACTCCTAAATTAATATAATTTATGACGTTCAGAGACATTATGGTCCTGTTGTTTTTATGTTCAGCTACTAGAATTTCCCTTTAGTTGTAAAATTCCATATTAAGCAGATTTACACATGCACAGTAGAGAAATTAAATGAAGCAATTGTTTCACTAATATCTAAAGCACCACACGTGCCACCTGTCGATTATCTTTGGCCAGCGAATCATACCGCCTGTAGCCGAAACCCACGGTACAGGGTTTTACCGCACATTTTGATTAGCTACATCTGTATTTGTCAATTACCGCAATGGCAACAGTTTATTGCTCTTTTTAAGTTTGCTACCTTGGTTACCACTTTGTGCTGGAGAAACAAAGAAAATGTGTTGTGTGATAGTCGTCACTCACAAAAACAATATGGGAACTATAAATGTTACACTCTACAAATTTTTCTTTTCATTTTCTTTATGATTGCTACCCCTACTCTTTCCTCACTCAATATTCTTTTTTAATATTTCACACACCATCAGGAATTACAAAAAATCTTAGAAGCATCAACATTTTACTATAAAGGTTCTATTATTCAATCTTTCTTTTATTACAACCTCTATTACTTCATCTGATTTTGAAGGAGAATAACCCTAGTGTGCCATTTAATAGTGACAGCTCTTTTAAAATATAAATGTCAAATTTGCAGTCAATGCACTTGAGAGTATAACATTCTGCCACATATTCAGCAAAGAAATAGGCCTAACATGAGTTTAAATTAAATGAGTAGACACGAGATATTCGGGGCTTCTCTTCACATTACATTTAAAAGACAATGATATACAAAAAATGTACAAAAAGAAAAACAGTACAAAATCTAACTACAATAATTACAGATGCAAGAAAAAGTTTGTGAACCTTTTGGAATTACCCGGATTTCCGCATTAAAGCAGATTGTGTTTGTATATTATTGTTACTTAGTTGAAGATCAGACCACATTTTTATGAGTAATTAATGCAGAAATCCGGGTAATTCCAAAGGGTTAACAAACTTTTTCTTGCAACTGTATAACATAAATATCCTTTCTATATGCCAGTAATAAGCCTTTCTTTTTTACACTACTATGCTTTGTACTCTCAAATGAATAAAGCGGTTGGAGTTACTTACCCTGACAGATACCTTTCTTATCAACATAGTGTCCTGGAAAACACTGAGTGCTGCACAAGCCAGTGTGTGTCAACACCAGGTTAATATGACATGAGGTACAGGAGAGAGGATCTTTAGCGCTGCATGTCTTACAGGAAGGATGACATTCTACAGAGCAAAAACTAAATATTAAACTTATGCAAAACACGTATTGTAGTAAAAGTAACATCACATCACAGTAATTAGTTACTGAGTTACAAAAAGGACATTGTTGCTCTGGCGTTAGTTTAAAGAGGAGCCAGATGAAATAAGAGCCCACTTAAGATTAATAACAAAAGGTACTCTTTTATTCATGAAAAAATCTGCGTAGCCAGATTAAAATAGGTTCTCTTGGATCCATTAAAACCAGATGCATGAAATCCTTGGCTTTAAACTAATTTAGACTTATATTTGTGAAGTGTTATTTCCCCACAGAAATGAAACTCTACATAAATAATACAGTGTCAGGTAAAATAAGAAATTCTCTTTACAATGTAGCATGTAGTATTTTCATTAGATTATTTTAGATAAAAATACAGTATCATTACATTATTATTAAAATCCTTATAAACAATAATGAGATGCCCTTTCCCTTGTAAGGCCTTCGATAGAACTGAACCGAAGGTACTTTCTGATACCGCTCTTGTTGTAGTTATACTTTATGCTGGAAAAATCCCATTAATTTCTGTAATAAAATTACTTCCTCCTCCTTATTGAAGCCATTATTGTATGAGTTATTTCACTGTTATACCAAACAGTAATGTAACTAAATTGATAATTAATCTGAAGTCTTCTAAATAACAGTGCCATTAACTATAACACATGCTTTTATCAAGCTGATTTCTGGGATTCCAGTAATTCAGATAAGGACTTACTGCATTACTGCTGTGAACAAGTTTTCTTAGGCACTGATTCTGAAAGTTCATGCTAAGATGCAGTTGTCATATATTTAATGTTTAAAACTTATATAAGCATTACACTTACTTTCACAGCTTCCCTGATATGTGTAGTATCCAGGCAGGCAGTAAGGGATACACTTATTCCCCAGCATGAAATATTTTGGATTTTTACACTGAAGACAGATGCTCCCGTTGTCCCGCAAGTCAGCTGTGCAATGCTGACACTCAGAGTGACAGTCTGTCAAAAGTAAAGGAGAAATATCGAACATACTTTCTTTCATCTGAATATTATAGCATCCTATTAAGCACTATTTAGTCTGCAAAGGAACAAGTAATAGGTTTATTCCATGCTGAAAAAAAGAAGAAAGAGAACGGCCGAAACGTTGTGTTCTCTTTCTTCTTTTTTTCAGCATGGAATAAACCTATTACTTGTTCCTTTGCAGCCTATGCATGCTGACGCAGCTACACACCTGCACTATTAAGTCTGGTTTGTTGAGCAAAGATCTTGGATGTGTCTGTGTTACCGAATGCATATTTGTAATGAAAACAACAACAACAATAATAAAACTCTGAGACCACACACAGGGTCCATCAAAAGTCACTACGCAAGTGAAGGGCAGTATTGAAAACTTTTCCACACTTAACAATTCAACCATCCATCCATTGGAACTTGTTCAAATCAAGGGTCACAGCGGAGTCTGGCAAGCAATGGGAACAAGACAGGGTACACCCTGGATGGACACCAGTCCATCACAAGATACACACAGACATAAACATGCACACACTCACACCTAGGGCTTTACAGTGCTCGGAGCCTGGGTTTCTTCTCAGCTCTGGGGTGCTAGCTGCATGGAGTTTGCATGTTGTCCCCATGTTCACATGGATTTTTGCCAGGTGTTCTGGTCTCCTTTCACAGTCCAAAGACATACTAGTATGTTAATTGGCTTCTAGGAAAATTGGTCTTGGTGTGAGTTGTCTGTGAGTACCTGATGACGGACAGGCATCCTGTCCAAAGTGCATCTTGCATTGCTTCTCGGAATAGGCTGTGGTTCCCACCGAAAATGGATGGATGCTTATATTGGTTTTGAATCCCGGTCACTGCAGAGGGCCAATCTTTTTCCAATTAAGAATGTTGTATACTTTTTAGACTTTTAACAATTTTAAACTGTGTATTACAACATGTTAATCAGTAAACATTAAAAAGTTTTATATATTTTATAAAAGAAAGATTGCTCAGTTGGACAAAAGTACACAACCTTCCGCCTTCATCAAAAATAATGTAATTATTCATAAATAAATATTCATAAAAGTCTTTAACTTGGTAACTTAGTGGGTTCTGGTTTTAATGTGCTTGTTCTAACATTATTAAGCTTATATTGTTTACTTCATAAAAAGTTATAATGTTTTATCCTCTTCTAAGAATACATAGTAAGAACACCACTTGCTGTTTTTGTAAAAAGAGAACTGTTGTAGTGATTTAACATCACATGATAGTTATATGAATATGGAATCGTGTAACTAAGCAGCTAAAATATCACAGCTGGACATTTCGGACACATTTTGACATCCGTTTCTTTTTAAAAAATGTTATTGTCCTTGAAGTGGTAATGGACAAAGCACTGCACCCAATGGTTCAAAGTGTGATCAGAGTATTACTTTCTGTTTGTTTCTTATAAAGTGAATACATAAAAATAGTCCACTTTTATAGTTTGTTGGCGGTTCTGGTGTGAATTTGTGTATCTGGATAAATTAAGTGAAGGTATTGTGATTAAGGATTTCTTTGTGAAATAAACAAATGAAGGAAGAAGGATTATTGTTAAAACTGGCACTCCGAGATTCCGACTGATTTAATTCCCCTCATTTAGCTGAAACTGATAAAGAAATGCAGTAGTTACAGAAAGGGAACAAGTAATAGGTTTATTCCATGCTGAAAAGAGAAGAGATAAAATACAATGTTTCGGTTGTGAAGCCTTCTTCAGATATGAGCTATTACCCTATTACTTGTTCCTTTGCAGACTACGCAGGCTGATGCAGCTACAAGTCGTTACAGTATATGTATTGCAAGGCACTGTATTTTATTAACAGACACTCCGACTCAAACAAGTGTTGTACAGTGATATAGACGTGGGTAATGTTATCCCCATTAAACAATGTGCTTATCGCGCAAATCCTGCTAATCCTGCTCTGGCGGAATTTCTCTGTTAACTGAAGAGTTATAGAGGAGACACATTGATGCTTAAAATGTTTAGGAACTGGAATACTACTATTTACAGGTATTTTTTTTAAACTACCAATACCAGCCATATACAGTTCACATATAAATGTTAATGTTCCTAAATTAATATCGTTTATGACCGTCAGACATGTTATGCTCCTCTTCTTTTTATGCTCAGCTACTAAAATTTCCCTTTAGTTGTAAAATTCCATATAAATATTCAATATTAAACGGATTAAAACATGCACAGCAAAGAGATTAAATGATTAAATCATTTCACTAACAATCAATGCACCAAGAGTGACCATCGGTCATTTTGGCCAGCCAATCACAAACTGCGGTGAACTGTAGATAATTTCACGTGCTATGGGGTTGTACCGTGCATTTTGAATGGTTGCATCTGTATCAGATTTAACTGGTATAACAAAATCAATGAGGTCCAGATTGCTTCTACTCTATGAAAATATCCTTATGACTGTCATCGTTCAGGAAGGATTTATTAAAGCCACGTCTTACAGCAGATAAGATACCACAATATCTAACTTATTGGAATGTCGGATAGTGACTGACATAGCTTTAAATCTTACTTGTTTGCATTAATTTACGTCTATTATTACTAAATACTATTATGTTTAGCTGACAATTTTATCCAAACCAATTTACATTTACAGTCATTTCTACAGATGGGTATTTTACTAGAGCATTTTGGATGAAATGCCTTGCTCAATGGTAGGACAGCAGTGTCTCACTTCGAATTTGAACCTTCAACCTTCTAGTTGCAAATCCAGAACCCCAACCACTGCTCCACACTTCTGCCCCTTAATATATATGTATTGCTTTTATAGAATGAAGCAAAGTTAAATGCTATTCAAATACGAGAAGTATCATAGCAACAACAAAAAGTATTCAAATGTACATAATAGCCCTGTTATATCTATGACAACTAAAGAACCCTTAGAAATACTCATTAAGGAGAAACACCTTATTGTCAAGGATTTAAATGTAGGTATATTTTCAATTTTTAATAAATGTATGTTTTTCTGTCCTATATAAAAAAATACTTACCAGTGCAGTACCCAACCACATTCAAATACTGTCCTTTGGGGCAACTGTTCCTGCAGTAGCCATCAAGCAAGGTGGTGTGAGGGTGACACGCTGTGCACTCAGCTTCCGATGGACCAGTACACTCCTTACAGGATGGGTGACAAGCTATAGACAGAAAAATGGATAAGGATGAAGATATCTCCTAATGATATTTGTCTATATCCATATAAATATAACCTTCTGTTAAACGGGTTATGCACCACCTTCACCTTTACTTAGTGGTACTTAAACACTCCCGATTGCTCACTGCATGCTCACTGACTGTTCTGCCACATTCAATCTGTCATGTGGTGGTAATTTACCTAAATTTACATAACCACCCTGAATGTACTTGTGTATCAATGCCATCATAGAAGAACGTACCATGCGGCACAGTGCATCTCACTGAACTATCAGACTATTTATATAGCTCTGGTCGGGGTTGAGTTCCTTGAAGATTCAGAGGAGGTACAAGAACTGAATTTCTGTATAGGCACTGAGACTCTTATTTCAGGATTCTCAAGATGAAGCCATGCAGCTTTGGGGATGCCAGACAGGCTATAAAACTGTAAAAAGTGTGAGAGGAAGCCCACACAACAACATCTTTATCATTATATAACTTTATTGTTAATCCACAAGAGTGGATTTTAGGATTTTCATATCACCATGAAAATACTACTCAACATGAAATTAATACATTATTAAATAAAAACGTTAAATACATGTTAATACTATTCTAGTCTAGCAACAATATACTGTTGTATGCAAATGTCTGATTACCCCTGGCCAAATTACGTTAATTGAAAACACAACCTATTCAGCAAACAAACTTAAACTTGACTTGACTTGGAAGATTCATCAGAAGGAAACCTAACCTGCGATCTCATCACAAAAGTCAACATCTGAAGTATGCAACACAACACTTAGATAAGTCAGAGGCATTTTGGAACCAAGTGCTGTGGTCTGATGAAGTAAAAATTGAACTCTTTGATTACAATCAAGCATGGGGGTGGATCTATTATGCTTTGGGGTTGTGTGGCAGCCAGTGGCATGGGAAATATTGTGTGGGTAGAAGGAAGAATGGATTCTACTAATCCAGTGAAGTCAGTGAAGAAACTGAATCAGAAACATATCTCAAAATGAACCATGAATTACTTCAAGAAATGAAAGATTAAGGTTTTGGAATAGTCATCACATTTCCCATCCCATCACATTTTTATTATTGAAAATCTGTGGGTAGATTAGTGCAGTGCATGCAAGACGACCTAACAGTATTTCTGAACTAGAAGCCTTCTGCAAGGAAGAGTGGGAAAAATTCTTAAAGCAAGAAAAGACTATTAGCTGGCTACAAGAAACGTTTGGAGGCTGTGAAGGGGGTGTTACTAAGTGCTAACTGACACGGTGCCCAAACTATTGCACATGCCACATTTACTGTTTTATTTCTTTTTCAATCTGTTAAATTCAGCAAATAAATAGTAACTGTGCATTAAACTTTGCAGAAATATGTCACGTTTAAGTTTGTTCACTGCAGAGGATGTGTTAACTTCTTTTCACTTAGAAAACCAACAAAACGTAATTTGGCCAGGGGTGACCAAACTTTTGCATAAAACTGTATATAAACACATGCACAGCCATTCAAAATGCACAGTAACCCAGTACCACAAGAAAATATCGGAATACCGCAGTACGTGATTGGCTGGCCAAAAAGATCGACAGGTGGCACTTGTGGTGCATTAGTTGTGAGTGAAATGATTGCTTCATTTAAACTCTTTACAATGCATGTTTAAATCTGCTTAATATGGAATATTAATGTGGGATTTTACAACTAAAGGGAAATTTGGTAGCTGAGCATAAAAATAAGAGGAGCATAACATCTCTGAACATCATAAAAGATATTAGTTTAGGAATATACATAAATATATTATACAAACTATATATTGTAGTTCAAACAAAAAGTACACAACAGTATTCCACTTTCTTCATAAACAATTTATGCATCAAAGTCTTTCACTCAGTCACTTACTGTGCTATTTTGGAAAAAGTGCTCATTCTAACTATATAAAGTTTATATACTTTATAAAAAGCTGTATCTTTTAACCTTCTCTATGAATATTTGCGCTCGTTATCACGGTAAAAAAATTTGTACTTTTTAGAATCTGCTAAATAGGGAATATAATATGGAATCTCTTATCTAGAGAAATTAATAACGATACTTAATTAAAGTATCTAAATATAATACATTTATTTATATAACTGGTAGTATTACTGTAGTTCACTTTCTTTGTAAACGTTTTTATTTTTAATTTGCCTCATTCAGGCATGATTATTTTAGAAATATTTTCAAGCTGTTCATTTCAGCTATGTTTCTGAGTGGCCTGGTAGCACAGTGGGTTTGACAAAAGGAGTGCTATTTAGGAGAACCGAGTTCAATACCTGCTTCGGGCAGAAGTTTTTCTTCTAACAAAGACTCCTATTTAAAAATAAATTAGTAAATATTATGTACACTATGTTAACAATTTGTTGTTTTATATATTATGACATATTCAATGTTAAGTTATATTAATAATGAAATAAAGACGTGAATGAGGAAACGTGAATACTGTCTATCGGTGGGAGTAAAAACCAGTTCAACCAGTTTAATTCAATTCAATTCAAAGTACTTAGTGGGGCAATTTAACACAAGCGTTTACAACAAGCCTTAAAACAAATTCGTATACAGATGCAGCCATTCAAAACGAGCGGGGTACTCTGTGGTAAAACACGGTGGGCATGTCACATCACAATGAGTCATGACGCATCATACCATATAATACCGCAGTTATGATAATAGTATCTAGAATCACCGCCAGGTGGAGCTAATAAAACTTAACCTCTCATGTAGAGCATTCAAGCTGTCGCCAAAAAACACATGGTTTCAAATCCCAGTCACTGCTGAAGGACAATCTTTTTCCAATTAAGAATTTAAGTTGTATACTCTTTAGACTTTTAATTTTAAACTGTGTATTACAGCATGTTAATCATTAAACATTAAAAAGTTGGTATATTTTATAAAAGCAAGATTGCTGAGTTGGACAAAAGTACACAACCTACCACCTTTATCATAAATATTTTAATTATGCAGAAATATTTTATGCATCAAAGTCTTTATGGAAGATATTACTAATAGTATTAATAATGAATTATCTTGGACAGACTGTAAGCTCAAAGGATTACCATGGTCCACTTTCTTTGTAACCGTCTTTGTAAATGAAAAAATACTTTATTTTTTCATTGACAAAAAGTAACACCACAGCATTTTGTTGATCCGATCATGTATTTGTTTCCAATCATACAAAGTACGTTTTGAGAATCTCCAATTCACCATGCCTTTCACATGCTCATAAACGATATTAATTTAAGAACATAAACATATTATGTAAACTGTATATGGCTGGTATTGGTAGGTTAATGAAAAATACATACCAGTATTCCACTTTCTTCCTAAACATTTTAAGCATCAAAGTCTTACATGTGGTTATTTTGGAAACATTTTTACCTGCTCCTTCAGACTGTATTAAGTTCATATACTTTGTAAAAAGTTATAATGTTTTAACCTTTTCTGTGAATATGCTCGTTATCAGAGTAAACAAAAGCATACTTTTAGAATTTAAAAATGGGGAATATTATATGGAATCACGTATCTAAAGAAATGAATAACAATATAATTATATTAATGTACTGTAGCTCAAATGATAACAGTAGTACACTGTCTTTGGAAATGTCTGGCGTTCGAACCCAGCTGTCGCCATGAGTTTTCTTTGAACAAATAATCATTTCTTTGAAAAACTAAAATAGTAAATATTATGGACACTATATTACTACTATTCCAAGTGTAAAAAGAGGTGATACGCAATGCATCTCCTCTATAAATTTTTAGTTTACAGACCATCCAAGATAATTTATTATGAATATCTTATGTATCGCATTAAAATTGGAACGCTTTTCACAGGTGTAAATCCACCTATTTTCTAAGTGCTTTATCCAGAACAGGTAACAGGTTCACCCCTCCCCCTTTCCTCTGTCTGTATGATCTCTTTAAACCCTTCTGTGCCCAAATCGCAGTGGGTGAGAAAAGAGACAGAAAAAAGTTAATCCTGTTTTTTTATGGTCTGTAGCACAAATGGTCTGTAGGACATGCTGTGCTCCCACTACCAGTAGGCTGGGCAAACAATTTTTTTAATTTTTAAAAAAGAAATAAAAAATTAGATATAATGATGTGTTCCTGCTTAATCTATAATAATAATAATTGCTTACACTTATATAGCGCTTTTCTGGACACTCCACTCAAAGCGCTTTACAGGTAATGGGGACTCCCCTCCACCACCACCAATGTGCAGCATCCACCTGGATGATGCGACGGCAGCCATAGTGCGCCAGAATGCTCACCACACATCAGCTATCAGTGGGGAGGAAAGCAGAGTTATGAAGCCAATTCATAGATGGGGATTATTAGGAGGCCATGATTGGTAAGGGCCAATGGGAAATTTGGCCAGGACGCCGGGGTTAAACCCCTACTCTTTTCGAGAAACGCCCTGGGATTTTTAATGACCACAGAGAGTCAGGACCTCGGTTTTACGTCTCATCTGAAGGACAGCGCCTGTTTACAGTATAGTGTCCCCATCACTATACTGGGGCATTAGGACCCACATGGACCGCAGGGTGAGCACCCCCTGCTTGCCCCACTAACACCTCTTTCAACAGCAACCTTAGTTTTTTTCCCAGGAGGTCTCCCATCCAGGTACGTAATCTAGCCATTGCTTGACTTTAAAAGCTATAGAAACAGGTTTCGATAGTTAATAACCATTTTTTATGTGCGGAAAACAGATGATTTTTCTTCCTCGTGATCAGCTTAGAATCTTTGTGTACGCTAGTTTTTTTTAGAAGTTTTTTTAGAATTCTTTTTTAGAAGAAGAATTAAGAAGTTTTTTTCTTCTTAATTAAACATTTAAAATACATGAATTTCAAAGACAACACATGTCGAACAGGAAAAATCATATTCTGTTCTCTTCCTGGCATTTAGAAGAGATCAGCAGGTCTTTTTGTCCCAATTAGAGGCTCTGAAAATAGTGTACCGCCCACTGCACTCCGTCAGGGAGGGAGGCGGCACCGAGAGAGGGAGGAGGTGCGGGGCTCAGTATTACATAATGGCCATTCTGCAGAGCGGGGTGCAAGTAGCACCAATTGCATCTGCAATCATAACTTAGTGTTTAAAATTTAAAAACATAAATCATTTTCTTTGACTTCTAAGTCCCTCAATCATCATTAAGCACAGGTTTCTCATCACTTAGACTACTTTTTGATACCATCGTTAGACAAAGCAGGAACTTATTGTACTTTTTAATGACATAACATGTGGAAAGATTACAGATTTTAATCGTCTTTAATTTTGTTATACACTTCAGAAAAGTTTCATCTATACAAACACCACAAAACTATTCTCGATTGTATTTCTGAATGCTATGTTACACTTAGTTCATTGTTTTAAATACATCTAATTAAGAAAGTTAAGTGTTAGCATAAACTATTAGTAATCAATAATATTAAATTTAGCACTGTAATAAACTGTTGCACTTTTCCCCGCATCTTGTAAAAAATATATTTTCAAGTTAAATACAAAATTAAAGAAAAAACAGAGTAAAATATAATTCAAAATATTTTGGTAACAATGTTAACTGTTTATAAAAATAAAATGTATTAACTAAGCAATAGGATGGCACAGCTGTTAGTATGCAAACCTCTAAACTAGAAAGATAACTAAGATATCCATCCATTTCTAATGGTGGTGAAGTGGTTAGCATTGCTATCTTGCAGCACTGGGGCCCTAGGTTCAATTTCTGCCGTCCTGTGTGTGTGGAATTTGCATGTTCTCTCTGGCTTCCGTGGTTTTTCTCCATATGTGTGATATGATTCCCTCTTGCACTCAAAAACATACTGATAGGTTAATTGGCTAACAGGAAAACTGACCCTGGTATGTGTGTGTTTGTGTCTATTTGTCTTTCCTGTGTTGGACAGGCGCTATGTCCAGGGTGTATTCTGCCTTGCATCCGTTGCTTGCTGGTGTCCAAATCCTCTATACTGGATAAAGAGATTAGAAAATGGATGGAAGTAAAGGCACTGTGTGGATGGAACTATACACAATGTTAGAACCCCACTATGAGATGGCAGCATCTCACTGAGGATAAATAGTGCTGGCTTAAGGAAAGCCTTTCCACCTCTCTTGCACATCAGTATCCAAACCTAGCTACTTATTTAAACAAATTGCCTCTAAATTTAAACATCTTAAGATGCTGGCTCTGTAGATCAGCATCAGCTATGTTTGCCCAATCATTCAATCCATGTGCATTCAACACAGTTCAATGCTAGCAATTACAAAAAATTTAAAATACAATCCTCATTTCAGTATCTATGTAAACATACAGTCTGTTAACTTCATCATCTTCCTCTGCAGTCTATAACATCTCCTGTCATTTTGTCAAAAGTATGCCTAACTCTACTAGGAAGTGATTTTATCAGTGTATTCCTCAATTTTCCCCAAATTATCTTTTTCCTACCTACATCTCTAGTCTTACATCCTGCAATAACTCAGCCAGCACTTAAATCCCCAAAAGCTGCTTGCATTAATTTATTTAAATCACAAATATCATATGTATATACTGGCCGTAATATTCTGCATTGTGGAATAATAGTTTCTTTTAAAGGGAACTAGAGAAACTAGGAGCTAGAGAAATCAAGAATGGCTTTTTTTTTTCTTGAATTAATAAATGCACATCCTGTTCACTGGGGAAATTAAAGTCACACTGAGCAATCTCCAGTATGTTCAGAATTTCACAGCCAGAATCCAGATCGGGATGCATTATGCCTGTCTTGCACTGGCTTCCTATCAGGTTTCAAGTCAACTTCAAAATCCTCATCCTCACTCAGTACCTATCTGGCTTATTATCTGTCTGCTCCCCACCTTTGTCCATCTGACTCTGGTCTTCTAGCTGTCCTCACTTAACTTTGAATGTTTTGTGATATTTAGAAAGACCAACAAATTCAATATAGTGTCGATAATATTTATCAGTAAAAACGACAGTAGTAGCAGCTTCAAATTATTCGCTGTTATTAATAAATGACTTGGCTTCGGACATGTTGTGATATTTAGAAATTAAAAAATGTCAATATAGTGTCTATAATATTTGCTATTCTAGTTTTTCAAAAAAATGTTTATTTGTTAAAAGAAAACGAATGGTGAGAGTAGGGCTTGAACCACAGACCTAAGGCATATAAGGCACACGCTTAAGCCATCACGCTACAGGCGTAATCACATGGAAAAGAGTGAAACAGAAGCACATATATCCATAGAAAGTGTATTATACTATTATTTGAGCTACAGTACATGAATATAATTACAGATGCAGCCATTCAAAGTGCGCGGTACAGACACGTACTGGAGGTAATTGGCTACGGTCTCGCGCATCGTGACGCGCGATGACGCAAAATACCGCGGTACGTGATTGGTTGACCGACAGGGGCACTCGTGGTGCGTTGGTCAGTCGTAGAAAGATTTACAGTAAATGTCTTTACTGTGCCCGTTTTAGTATTGAATATTTATATGGAATTTTACCACTGAAGGGAAATCTTAGTAGCTGAGCATAAAAAGAATAGGAGCATACTGTAACGCGTGTGAAGGCCATAAACGATATTAATTTTGGAACATAAACATACAGTATATGGCTGGTCTCGGTACTTTAAATAAAAAAATACACACCAGTATTCCATTTCTCCCTAAACATTTTAAGCATCGAAGTCTTTAACTAACGTGATACCGGAGTCAACAAGCATACTTTTAGAATTAAATTAAAAGGGAATATAATATGGAATTGCGTATCTAAAGAAATTAATAACGATATAATTATATTCATGTACCGCAACACAAGAATAGTACACGCTGTACATCGTCTGTTGATAATGTTTCTGTAGTGCTTTTTCAGCACTCTGTATTGACCTTGCCGGTGGCGCTGTGGGTTAGGTTCCTGACTCCCATGTCACATGGTGAGTGTTCGAATCCAGCTGAAGCCATGACTTTTTTTTTAACAAACATTTCTTTGAAAACATAAAACTTTTCCCTGGGTCAGAGATTAAATAAAACCTCACTCGCATCAAACAAATTTATATTTCTAAATATCACAACATGATCGAATTTAAGTCATTTTAATAACAATGAATAGTCACCTATACGTTACAATATAAATTGATATCTTTGTCTTCTAAGTATCTTAATAAACTTTCAGCATAGCTTTCTCCCCGTTTAGATGTATTTTTCTTGGGATCAAACGTGGAAAGATTAGATTGTAATCGTTTTTATTTTTTAAATAAATTTTAGAAAAGTGTAATCTATAGTAAAAAGCTGTACACCACCTGCTATAAAGATACATATTGTAATACTTTAGGGTTCGGATAGGAGAGACACAAGAACTCAGACTTGCGGAGTTAAAGCAAGTTAAAGCCTTGATTTTATATATCACCTTTAAAAGTGGCATCTCAAAGCAAAGTAAATACCCAACACTGATTGTACCCATCTGTCATGCTAATAAAGCACCTTGAATTGAATTGAATTGAGAGAGAGGGGGGGGGAGGGCGAGCGAGAGAGCACAGCCAGGACAGACAGGCAAATAAGATACACTCCACAGACATTCACAACAGCGACATATCATAAAACGTTTGCACATATAGTTAAATTATTACTTGTTTTTCAGGAAGTTAAAAAACACTTGAATTACTTATCCAGTCTCTCGAAATAAAATTATTTTTCAAGCAATGCAACTAACGTCGGGCAACGTGTTTTTTTTAATCCAACATTGACAGCCACATCTTAAATCTTGTCAGTCAGCTCTTTTCTCTCTATTTGAATTGTGGCGATTCAAACAACCTGGGATAACAAGTGGTCTCAAAGTCACCAAGCTCACAGAGCTTCAACAACAGATGACAATTCCCTTAGTCCTTCCTTAGTCTTCCTGAAATTGCCAGATTATGAGTGAATAAAAGCATTTTATTAAAAACACGTTTCCGTTTGTTTGGGAGCTATATTATGTATTTTTCATATGTAAGATATAATGATGTGTTCCCGCTTACACATCGCACGACTTTAAAAGCTAGAAAAACAGGTTTCGATTCACATTATCTGGCGAGCCTTGTTTTGTCAAAGGACAGCACAAAAAAACAGACAATACACAGGGGGGGAGGGCAAGCGAGAGAGAGAGTTTTTTGCCCTCTGTCAAAAAACCCCAAATCACCCAGGGCAGAGACTCTGGGGTGATCATTGTGTGGTACAGAGTGGAGCTCAGTCACTCCAAACAAGTAGTAAAGAGAGAAGAGTCAACAATTGATTTAAGGACGATCTGTCAAAGTGCAGTGAAACACAATATTGTTGTTGTTGTTGTTATTGTTGTTTTTATCCTGTAAAGCATTTTGAGAAGCCACCTTTAAAGGCAATATATAAAAGCGCTGATTCCTATGGAATGTGTTTTCTTTCTTCTTTTTTTCAGCATGGAATAAACCTATTGCTTGATTCTTATGGATGTCCGGTTCCGCCGGGGATTCAAAAAAATTTTTTTTTTAATCGCTTATCTAAGGAAATAGCAGTATCACCTTGTTCATGCACAAACAGTGGCATGTTACATTATTAATTTGGGTGTCTCCTCTTGCCAGAAAGCTCTAAATTGCATTTTGAGTGCGGTTTTTGACTTTTTTAAATTGCAACCCATAAATAAAGCTGATACTGTTTAGACTTTTAATTATTTTAAACTGTATTACAACAGCACAATGCACAATGCAACATAAATTGCAAAAATGCACTTGGAATCTGTCCAAGCCCTACTTTGTCAGGCATTTTCTTTTACTATAACGGACATAAAAACTCCCTTGCTTTTAACAGAGCGTTTCATAATTTCTAACTACAAAAATTATTTAAACTGCGACACTTATCATTCAACCAGAGCTCAAAATATCACAAGGATCCTCAAGAGCACAGCAAAGACTGTATTAAAAGTATAATAGTGACAAACTAGTATACTTTAGATCTTTTTTTCTGAACCGGGGAAAATCTGATCATGTTTCTCTATAACAATAATAAAAAACATTATTTTACATATCACCTTTATGTGATATCACCTTAAGGACAGCACATACAAGGGTTAATTGCACAATGGACCACGCAAAGAAATTTAAAATAGTCTTCTTTAGGAGTGGATCGCAGCAGGCATAATCAGCAAATTAGGAAAACAAAGAACAGGACAGGTGAGACGTGTATCCAGAGAGCGAGTGATCAGAAAAAGGAACAGCTGTTACGCCCAGGTTTTACGCTCTCTCTCTGCTGAATGAATAAAAGCATTTTATTAAAAATGCGTTTGCGTTTGTCTGGGTATTTACTTTGTAATCTGTGGTTTACATCTACTGTATTGCTTTGAGATGCCACTTTTAAAGGTGATATGTAAAATAAAGTTTTTTTATTATTGTTATAGAGAAACATGATCAGATTTTCCCTGGTTCAGAAAAAAAGATCTAAAGTGCTTACACCTAACTTTCTTAATTAGATGTATTTAAAACAGTGAATTACTGTAGGTGTAACATAACATTCAGAAATACAATCGAGAATAATTTTGTGGTGTTTGTATAGATGAAACGTTCCTAAAACGTATAACGTAACAAAATTAAAGACGATTAAAATCTGTAATCTTTCCACTTGTATGTCATCGGAAAATACAAGAAGTTTCTGCTTTGTGTAAGGATGGTATCAAAAAGTAATCTAAGTGGTGAGAAAGCTGTGCTCAATGATAATTAAGGGACTTAAAAGTAAAAGGAGATGCTTCATATTGCTTGACAAATTTTAAAAACTAAGTTATAAATGCAGACGCTCTTTCGGTGCCGCGCCGGGTCTAATTATCTAAATATACATTCGCCCCAGGCAGAGGCCGAAGAGCGCCCGGCTGGGGTGCGTGGGGAAGAGCAGGACAGGAGTGAAAGTGGTCAGGGCAGGGTTTAGGAAGGCCGCCGACCAGTGCGGCTGTCCCACAGTGAAGCGAACGTACAGTCTGGGGAGGTATCTGTTTTCCTTGTAAATAGTTCCCTGCTTCTGCACCCCTGGGTCTTACTCTCTCTCTCTCTTTTCTCTCTCTCTCGGGCGCGCGGGCTGTGTGTTGGCTCGCGCTGTTGGCGGGCGGGGGCGCGGGAGAGCCGGGCTAGCAGGTGGTGACGGAGAAGAAAAATAAAGGCTTTAACTTGCTTTAACTCCGCAAGTCTGAGTTCTTGTGTCCGTCCTATCCAAACCCGAAAGTATTACAATATGTATCTGTATAGCAGGTGGTGTACAGCTTTTTAGTATAGATTACACTTTTCTAAAACGTATTTAAAAAATAAAAACGATTACAATCTAATCCTTCCACGTTTGATCCCAAAATCCCAAGAAAAATAAATCTAAACGGGGAGAAAGCTATGCTGAAAGTTTATTAAGATACTTAGAAGACAAATATACTGTATCAATTTATGTTGCATTTGTCTGATTACAATTAAAAAAACACATATAATTAAACACGCGTTTGCGATTTAAATCAAAATGCGATTTAAATCAATATAAATGTTTTCTTTAGATACGCGATTCCATATTATATTAGCAGAAAAGCTTAAAACTACCACTTTTTTACACGCTATTTCACATGTTAGTTAAAGACTTCGATGCTTAAAATGTTTAGGGAGAAATGGAATACCGGTGTGTATCTTTTCTTTAAAGTACCGATTCCTAGAATCTGACTGGCTGACACCCTTCTGAAGTGGTTCCATAATATCTGGTATACGGAAAAGAAAGCGTAGATAAAAAAGCCTGGATTCTCATGTATCTGATACAAGTATCTTTTAATACAGTCTTTGCTGTGCTCTTGAGGATCCTTTTGATATTTTGAGCTCTGGTTGAATGATAAGTGTCGCAGTTTAAATAATTTTCGTAGTTAGAAATTATGAAACGCTCTGTTGAAAGCAAGGGAGTTTTTATGTCCGTTGCAGTAAAAGAAAATGCCTGACAAAGTAGGGCTTGGACAGATTCCAAGTGCTTGTACAAATGTGCTAAAGAAATTATACTTTGAGTTTACAGCTTGTCCAAAGTCATTCATTATTAATACTATTAGTAATATCTTCGGTAAAGGCTTTGATGCATAAATATTTCTGATAAAGGTAGGTTGTGTTCTTTTGTCCAACTGAGCAATCTTGCTTTCATAAAATATACCAACTTTTTAATGACTGATGATTAACATGCTGTAATACACAGTTTAAATTTAAAAGCTCAAATGCTGTACATGAGATGTAAAGCTTTATTGGCTCCTCCTGGCGGTTTTACAAGGTGATGCCGGATAATTTTCGGCATGACGTTAAGTGACGCGATTTACCCCGTGATACTGCGTGATACTGCGACACACCCACCGGGGTATACCGTGAAATACCCCACCCATTTTGAATGGCTGCATCTGTAAATCATTATTAATTTCTTTAGATACTCAATTCCATATTATATTTCATATTAATCAAATTCTAAAAGTATGCTTTTGTTTACTCTGATAATGAGCGTATTCGCAGCAAAGGTTAAAACATTATAACTTTTTACAAAGTATATAAACTTAATATAGTCAGAAGGAGCAGGAAAAAAAATAACCACATGTAAGACTTTAATGCTTAAAATGTTTAGGAAGAAAGTGGAATACTGGTATGTATTTTTTCTTTAAACTACCAATACCAGCCATAAACGTTTATGTTCCTAAATTAATATCGTTTATGACCATCAGATGCATTATGCTCTTCTTCTTTTTATGCTCAGCTACTAAAATTTCCCTTTAGTTGTAAAATTCCCTATAAATATTCAATACTAAGCAGATTAAAACATGCACAGTAAAGAGATTAAATGATTAAATCTTTTCACTAACGACCAATGCACCACGAATGCCCCTGTCGGACAACGCAGTGATTTGTGGGTAATTGCGTGCGGTACGGGTTTGTACCGCATATTTCAAATGGCTGCATCTGTATATTATAATTAGAATCGAGAATAACAAAGTGGTATTAAAAATACCACTGAAACTATAATAATTTGTCAGATAATTTTTAACAGTATAATTTTTTAAATAATAAAAACAATAATTTCAAACTTCTTGTATCTTTTTCAGAGTTATTTGTTTTCTACGGCTTTCATAACCTTTGCTTATTAAAATACCTATTTACGAGACACGAAGTTTCAGATGTCAATAGCTTTGTGAAAAATGACACAGAGCCTTCAAATCACCGGCATTTTAAAGATCACGTTTGTGAAATTTTTCACAGCTTTTATAGCTTTATAGATATAGATAATGCTTTTAGAGTATATCAAGTAACTGGTTGCATTTTTAGAAACCTTAGTTTGAATAAAGCGGATCCCAGGTGTAAGCAACTTCATAATGGGAGAACGCATTATGCTACATTTTTATGCATGAGTTGACGCTTTCTGAAGTCTCTCAAAAGCATAAAAATGTAACATAATATTGGACAACTAATTCTTTTAATTTTAAAGAAAATCAAAAATAAGAAACAATAACGCATCTCTTCCTTTAAAATCCATAAAAAGACAGGTTTAGATAGTTAAAAACAATTTTATGCACAAAAAAGGGTGATTTTTCTTCCTTGTGATCATCTTAGAAAATGGATAGACTGGTGGATTTACTCCCTCTGTATTTCCTGTTTTCACACAGATAAGAATAAACTACATATGCAAATCGTTTCACAAGCGGAAAGTTATTGAGCACAGAACATCTCTTTCACCACAGTACACATTATGTTACATTTTTAAGCATCTGTTGAAGGATTCTGAAGTCTGTCAAAAATGTTAAAAAATGTAACCAAATAGTGTAGGTGAGACTGCTATATATCCTGGATAAGTTGGTTAGAAAACAGATAGACTGGTAAAAACATTCCAATTTTAAATGTGATATGGAAGATATTATTAATAATATCTTGGACGATCTGTAAGCTGAACAGTTATAGAGGAGACACACTGAGTTTTTTCTTTTCAGCTTGGAATTAACTTTTACGTATTTCATTGCAGCCACTTTATGTAACGCAGCTCCGTACTTCTTTAACAACCATCTTATTTGTCACAAAGGCTAGGAGTGTTACACCCCGCTGTCTTTGTTATGTAGAATAGACAGTTTTGCTTGGGGGATGGGGATGGAAAACATTCACTTTCTGATAGCGGTGTACTGAACAAAGGTGACAAAGGTCTAAAAAGTCAAAGGGGTGCCTGTGGCAGAGTTCAGCGCATTTTAAATTACTGAAAGGCTATGAACAGCATCAGCACCTGTGTTGATGTCAGTGGTTTTATAAAAAATAATATAACAATAATCACAAGTGCAAAGACATTTTGCATAACAAAACTGTAAAAGAAGCAGACCTTAAATTTAGAATTGGGTTTCTCCATAGGTGTCTGAACAGTTCAATGAAATAAACTTCAATACAGTCAGACAGACAGATTTTAAATTCTTCAAGCAAACTTTGCTCTTTAAGGTTTATCAAAATCAGATTCTTTGCAATCATTACATGACTTCTCAAAACATATTGTACTAATTTCTGTCATCCAAACAAACATTTGATTTTTTTTTTACATGTCGAAATCTTGGATAGTATGCCTCAGGGATACATAGTGCAATCCAAACAAAAGAGCTGCTGGGCACACTGCGATCTTGACATGCAGGTGTGAAGTAGTAGTAACAGCTTCTGTTTTAAAAGGTTTTGGATTTGTATCTGTTGGAACTGGAAATACAATGGCGAATATAATTGAGGTTTAAAGTTTAAGCTTTAAAGTCATGCAATGTCTAGGTTAGGCAGGAACATGCCATTGTTTCTTATTTTTGATTTTCTTTAAAAAATGTTTTAAAAAGCAGCTTCCCACTTTCGCCTTGCTGTAACTATAAGTGGGATTGTTGCATATTTGGGGACACTTTGTTTGTAGTAGTCCTTTGTATTACAGGTATTACGGTACTGCAATTTGTAATTGTGGTGTCCATCGTGCCTTTCAGTTTAGCAGATTTTATTCTGCGCCAGGCTTTGGAGCAGTCTGAGGAATATTTCAAGACAGCTGTTTCATTGATAGCAGTCAGTGTCTCAGTTTACTAGGGACGTATCAGATGTTAAACTGAGGAAGGCATTCAGCACCCACCCCCCACAAAGACAAAGCGGATAAAGATGATAAAAATCAATTCAAAAGGGTGCAGTGTGTTAACAAAAATCCATTCAAAAGGGTGCAGTGTGTTAACAAACTCTAACAGAGTAAGGCTTTCTGCTCAATTACATGAGATCTAAAGTACAGTCAGATAGCTTTTAAATTAGCTAACTGTATACTGAAACAGTAGCACACACGGCAATGAACGGCAGTGTGATCGTATACTGTATAAATATAAATATATAATATTTATATATAAATATATATAGAATGTGTGTTATATTTTTTAATCCAAATTTAAAGTTAAATAACTCGCTGCTAAAATTTGTACAAAATATAGATGTTCTTAATGTAGATATAAACCAATGAAAGAGGCACATCACATTCACAACAATCTATAATAACAAACTGTTTCTACACATGTGACATATTTATAAGCTGTTCTCCAATTACTGGCAATTGTAAAAATAACTCCTCTTCCCTCCTTTGTTTAACTTAAAGAATTTCTTGAAGAAATCCTTAATCATGAAACCATGATTCCTTTTTTAATGATAACAGCAAGTGGTGTTTCTACTACTGTATGGATTCTTAGATAAGGATAAAACATTATACAGTAACTTTTTATTAAGTATAGTATATAAACTTTATAATGTCAGAATAAGCATGTTAAAACCTTAACCCACTGTAAGTCACCATGTTTAAGACTTTTTTTGCATAAAATATTTATGAATAGTGTGGAATACTGTTGTGTATGTTTTCATATTTAGCTATTACTACCATCTACTGTGCGTACATTAGATTACTGTATGTATTACATTACAGTTCTGTTTTTGTTTTCTGCTACCAAAATTTACCATTTTCATTATGTGAATGTAAACCTGAAAAAGGCACATCACGTTCACAAGCTATAGTATTATAAAAGTTTAAAATTAACAAAAGTCTAAAGAGTGTACAGCTTAAATTACACAATTAGATAAAGATTGTCGCTCAGCATTGACCGGGATTCGAAACCGAGTGTTTCTATTGACAGCCCAAAAGCACCACATGCCCCACTAAGCTTTTACAGCTCCACCTGGTGGTTTTACAAAGAACTGTAGTCACATTACTGAAAATTTCTAAAATGCTGCAGTCTCCCGCAGTCTACTGCAATATCGCACAGCCGCTCAACTGAAAACTATTGCAGTATCCCTTGCGCATTCTGAATGGCTGGATCTGTACACACATCTCGATCTGTGCACATAACACTATCATTACATTTATCTGATTCATACAGGAAACAATCACTGTGCTGTGTTTAATTCCACAGGGTACAAAATCCTGTATGCATTGTTCTTGGCCACAAGCATTCTAAATTACCTCCCTTAAGGCAGCAGTTGTAAATGGTAATGATGAGGGTGAGAAGGGTCATCAAAGATAAGATGAGGTTTCCTTTGAACTCCAACATTATACAATTAAAACATTCTGACTCATCCAAACTTTCAGATTAAAAATATATGCTGGCTAGCCTATTAGAGTGGTCTCTGTAAAGTTTAAATTTTCATATTTTACTGTTCATTGGTAGGTGAAACACTAAACGATCTCTACAGGTTGATTAATAAGTGAGAGAGGTTGAAAATCTAAATTATTACTATCCTAAGTAGCCAGTTCTTTGGTTTCATCAACATGAATATGAAGCATGCTTGACTGACCCCCACTTTCCAGTTTACTTATCTGTTCAAAGTAATTCTTCACCCTTTCTCTATCATCCCCAGTAAGCCCATTTAGTCACTGCACTTTCATAGACAAGCAAAAAATCCTTCCATTTTCATTTCATTTGTATATATGGAAGATAGTAAAGCTGACAAAAAACAAAGCCCTAGTAAACACCCATATTTAATACAATTTAATCTCAAAATGTACAGTTCATAAGAACCAGCTGTGTGTGATCTGTTAGAAAATCCTTCATCCATTTTATTAGCCTCCCATTAACATCCAAACCCAACAACCGTTCCACTAGTATGTGGGTCTGAATCTATTAATTGCTGAAGAAAAATCAATAAATAAAATATGCACATGTAACTGTGGCAGATGACTAGCTACTAAAATCATTAAAGTCAAGTCCCTCTATGTTCTCTAAAAGACTGTTGCCAAATAACCCTGTCTGTGCACTCTGTGGAAAGGGTTATTTGTAAACATCTCAAAGAAGCCAGACATCATAATCTACCAAAAACAGTTTGATCATAGTTACATATTGGTACAATTGCCGGGCAATCTACACTCTGGCCATTATCAGTGCTCAAGTTACAAAATAAAATAAAGGAGAACTAAGCAAACACTCCAAAGATTTGGAGGTATCTTAAAATAATCCTACTTTAAAGACAAAACATACAGTGAGGTGATGTAGATATTTTAATACCCCTGTCTCACATAACTATATATTACTAAAACATATTTTTTAAAGATGGATAGAAAAGGAATTATGGTAATAATAAATAGCATAATAGGATCCTACTCCAAAAAAAAAAACAGACAACACGAAATCCATATAAGAAACTCAAAAACTTCTTACTGCAACAGAACCCGTGACGCAGACCTCTATTAAATAATTTGTAATATCTCTGCTGCAGAACATAGCAGAAGCCTTAAAACAGAAGTTCAGGTTTTAAATTGAAGCTAACCCCCTCGGTTTTGAGTGTGAACAGTCAAATTTCTTTTATCTCTCTGTCTGCTCAGCTGACAAAGACATTGAGAAAATAAAACAACAGGCAAAAAAAATTGTTTGGTCTTCAGAGGTCACTTTTTCCAATTTTAGGCCTTGTCCTAGGTGTCTACCAGCTTGGATAAAAATCTGGGACAAACTGATCAATTAGAAAAAAATCTACATAATTTTTTGTGAAGACTGGACCTGGATGAAATTTGTCAAATCCCAAACAAGTGTATAAAAGTTATTGGAAAGCCAAGAAAATATGTAAAAAGCTACTGCAATTGCTATAAAAAGCCTCTAGGCACTGCTAGAGAGCCTTTTCTGCTGTTAGGCCTTCAAGTGTGAAACAATGACCACTGATAAGAAACTGATTGATTACCACCTTCTGAGTCAATGATCAACAGTTAAAATGAAGGAAAAGGCAGCCAAAAGCTCCCAGAGGAAGTCACATTCCCTAAGGGTTTTTCACCAATCAGACCAGCTTTTTCAGGCGGTCAGATTCAAAATTTGGTTCCAATAGCCAATAACTTTCAGTCATCTCCAGGTCTGGAGATGGGTCAGGCTAGCATTTAATGGATATATAACTTACTTTCAAATCAGGTAAAAACATGGGATATATTCTTTTTTTGCTGGATTTTGCTTTTGCGGTCATGTTTTGCTGGCTTATTACTTATGGTTGCACTTATGCTGAAGTGCATCATCAGAAAAAAAAGTTTTATTGTGCACAATTGACTTGGTGTATTTCTCTTCTAATAATGGTTTTGTGAAGCTTCTGTTTTTGGTTTTGTGGTTTTGTTTGTTAAACACAATGAAATGAGACGCGCATTCTAAGTCAGTCCCGGAACTGGGGCCTCGGCGCGTTGCCCAAGAAAGCAGAGACACATACAAGATGAAGTCTTTCAAAATGCACATCAAAACTCATTACAGTTGTAAGCTAGGTGCACTGTATTGTGTTATGATTTGGCATGCCAAATCATACTTTCCAGAGAATCTTTACTGACCAAAAAGATAAATAGGTGGCACTTGTGATGTGTTAGGTGTTAGTGAACACCTACTTCATAGGTAGTATAATATTTATATATTATATATAAAACCACTTGAGGCATGGTGGAAAATGTAACTCTCAACAAAACAACCTCTAGGCCAGCTAGAGGAAAACAAACCAAAAGATCTTTCCTCCATCCCACCTACAGATGCAGCTACTCAGAAAGCGCATCATTAGATTGTAATGCGGTGTCTGCAACACAGTTCAGTACATTATGTGATTCACTGGCCAAAGACTATCGATAGGTGGTGTGTTAGTGAAACAATTGCTCATTAAATCTGTTTCTCTGCTGTTTATCATCTTGAAATCTACTTAATATGGAATACTAATATGGAATTTTTTAACTAAAGGAAATTATGGTAGGTGACAATAAAAATAATGGAAGAATAAAGTCTCTGAACATCATAAATTATATTAATTTAGAAATATAAATATATTAACATACTGTATAAAGCAGGTGGTGGTTAAAATAAAAAAAAATACACAACAGTATTCTGCCTCCTTCATAAACATTTTCTGCATCAAAGTCTTTAACTTGGTCACTTACTGTGGTTATTTTGGAAAAGTTTTGACGTGCTCCTTCTAACCATGTTAGACGTTTATACACTTTAGAAAAGGCAATAATGTTTTAAAATAAAGATAAAGAATAACAAAATAATTTATAATTATGTATCTTGTGTAAGAATTGAGTTCAACCTCTAATTTGTGAAACTCTGTATTTTCTGTTTTGACTCAGATTAAGAATAAATTACATATGTAATTCTTTTAAAAGGACACAGAGATGTTCTGTGCTCTCACCCCTACAAAGCCTGTAGTTACATGTAGAATGTAGTGGCATATACCCTATCTCTGTGCCTTATAACACATTGAAGTCACAACTAGTCTAGCTTTTTAAATAAAAGTCCTTCTAAAAAAAAAGGTTTTGAGTCTAGATTTGAAAGAGGTCAGGGAAGGTGACTCTCTGATATCCTCAGGAAAATTAAGAAACTAAAAACTAAAAACTAACAAAATTAGTGGTCCCTCTGAAACTAAACACGTGCACCAAGTTCAAAATAACTGGTCACACAAAAACAAATCAAAGATACCAGACCAGCCCCCAAATATGTTACATCCCCTCTATAGTTACAATAAGTTGAAAGTAGGGAGCAACATAAAAGCCGGATATAACAAACATGCAGACACAAACTGTATAACAATACAAAGTATATTTGCAAGGATACCAATTGCAAACCTAAAAAAAAAACGTACTTCCAAGATAAAGATCACAGTAATACACAGCTATATTAAAACTAATACTCTACAGGCACTGCAAGGTGGGATACACTGCCCTCTAACTGCAGCTAATTATCAACTGGATACAATTTTATCCTGCCACGTGAAACTAAAAATCTAGACTTCTGTCAACGTTTTCAAAAGTTATACGGCTGAGTAATGTTACCGTGTTAAATAGCGCCCCCGGTGCTCACTTGAATTTTCAGAGCCTCGAAATAATCAAAACGAAAACCATGATCTCATATGCAGGTGTAAGATGCAGTGGGATTAAACTTTAATTTAAAAAATATATCTGTTGTAACTGTTAATACAATGGCAAATATAATTGCTATTCTATCACAATAAAATAAACTATATTCACATTTCTGATAATTGTACATAACACAGTGTGTCAAATCTTAAAATAATAATATTATTAATAATACAGTAATAATGAACAAACCTCCAGACCAACAATCTCCAGGATGCTCGGAAAGTAAAGTAGAATTTAAAGATGCCCTTAAACAGAAACCACAAATGAGAGTTTTACGTGTATACAGTATTTAGAACAACAAAGTAGCTCTTGAAAAGCTTAACATTTCTGATGCAGCAATGTAGGGAATGTTTCACGCCAGTGCTTTATCTCCTTGCAATAGGGGGAAGGGGAACACAGTTGCTGCTAGCAGAAACCTTATGTTTCTCTGTACCCATATAGTGGTAGCAGCTGTGAGCTGAATTCACATGCTGAACTCTAACTCGTACTTGCTTTAGCACAGATGCCACCCCCCACTAAACTCCCTAATGGGGAATGTTTACACTAAACTCCTGATAAGAAAGGAATGTTTTAAGTGCTTTCTGAGTCCTGGAGTTTCTTGAGAAAAGTACCTCAAAGACAGGAGGGGGAGGGTGTAGGGAAAAATACTGTATATATAAGCTGTGTAGAGCAATATCCCCTTTGAACTACGATAGATACTATAACTATTATGGCCCTTATTGTGGTTCCTTGTATGCATACAAGAAAGCTTGGCTTGATGAATGGACACTTCTTGCTCGAATCTCTTGGTTTCTACATCATTAAACAAAAAGTCTATATATTTTATAAAAGCAAGATTGCTCAGTTGGACAAAAGTAAACAACCTTCCAGCTTCATCATAAATAATTGAATTATGCATAAATATTTCATGCATCAAAGTATTTAACTTGGTAACTTACAGTGGGTTTTGGTTTTAACGTGCTTGTTCCAAAATTATTAGGCTTATATTCTATACTTCATAAACAGTTATAACGTTTTATCCTTTTCTAGGAATACGTAGTAAGAATACCACTTGCTGTTATTGTGAAAAGATAAATGTTGTAGTGATTTAACATCACTTGATAGTTATATTAATATGAAATCATGTAACTAAGCAGCTAAAGTATCACAAGTGGATGTTTTGGGAACATTTTGACATTCGTTTCTTTTTTTAAAAAAATCTATTGTCCTTGTAGTGATAATGAGCACTGTAATGTAGCGAGCTGCACCCAGGCGGTTCACAGCGTGATCAGAGCATTACTTTTGGTATGCACCAAATGCATAAAAATAGTCCACTACTATAACTTATTGTGAACATGATGTCTCTTTCAGGTTTACATCCAAATTGATAAAATCTATATTTTGTTTAATCCAAATGTCCGCAGCCAGTAATCAGCCAACAATTTAACTTGGAATTAAAAAATAAAAGTTTAAACGGTATTATATAGTACACTGCCTGGAATTGAACCTGGTCCATCAGCGTCATTCAACAGGCAACCATCTGGATGAATTATTATATGAGATGGTTTTCTGTTTAAGGATTTCTTCAATTATATGAAGGAGGGGGGAAGGATTATTTTTTACGATTGTCAGTAATCAGGGAACAGCTTATTAACACAATGGGCAAATTATTTTTTTTACTTTTAAAAACTATAAAAATAGTCCATTCTTATAGCTTGTTTGTTGGCTTTGGCATGGATTTGTGTATCTAGATAAATTAAGTGATGTTTTTTTGATTTAGGATTTCTTCACAGAATTATTTAAGGTAAAGGAGGGAAAAGGGTTATTTTTACACATTGTGTATCGCCTCATCTTATATTTGTAAAAACATTCCAATTTAAATGCAATATGGCAGTGGTTCTCAAACTTTTTGGACCAAGTACCACCCCTAATCCAACCAAAGCATCCAAGTACCACCTACAGATGCAGCCATTCAAAATGCGCGGGCGATACCGCATTATTTTCCGGTACGCTGTACGCAGTCTACCGCAAGTTACCGGTAAATACCGCAAGTTACCGGTAAATACCGCTAGCAAAATAATAGTATCCGGAATTTCAGCAAGGTGGAGCTAATAAAGCTCAACCTCTCATGTTTGAGCTGTCGCCATCAAAGTCTTTAACGAAGATATTACTAATAGTATTAATAATAAATGACTTGGACAAGCTGTAAACTCAAAGTATTGCCCTGGTCCACATTCTTTTTTTCATTGACCGTCTTTGTAAAAGTAACACCACAGCATTTCGCAATCACACATTTTTTTCCAATCATGCAAAGTACAGTAATTTTTGAGAATCGATTCACCATGCCTTACACATGCTCATAAAAGAGATTGATTTAGGAACATAAACATATTACCGTATGCAAACTGTACTGTATACAGTATGTATATGTATATTTAATGTCTTAACTGTGCCCGTTTAAGTATTGAATATTTATATGGAATTTTACCACTGAAGGGAAATCTTAGTGCCTGAGCATAAAAAGAATAGGAGCATACTGCAACGCGTATGAAGGCCATAAACGATATTAATTTTGGAACATAAACATACAGTATATGGCTGGTCTCAGTACTTTAAAGAAAACATACACGAACCATGGTTTCATTATGACCAGAATCGGTCTTGAGATATTTTTAACTTGATTTACAGTATTTGAGAGGTATGTCTTGACACCGATACTACGTAAGTACTGCTCACGTACTGTATATGTTTCTAGGTTTATATTATGCATTTCATACGGTCAAATTACTTTTGAGCAACTGATAAGAAGCGCGAAATGGTATGCCCAGGGCGTTTTAGTTTCGTTTTGTGCGGGGACTGCTTTAACTATATCGCCGTGGATTGATTAGAGATATCAAGTACATACAAGTCATTTTTTAAATGTTGTAGTTTGTCTTGTAAAAATGTTACGAGAACATCATCTGTCAACAATTACACAGGTTCTGTTTCCATGTTGCGGATTTTGGTTACGTAATATTATTTTCTAATTTCACATTGTGAATATATGATTTGGGCAAACAGAGCCGCAAAGAAGTACATTATGGGTTGTTGGTTTTTTTTGCAGTTTTATCTAGAACAAGCGATGCTTAAACCTTTGTCTGATTCTTGTGAAACTATCCACATGACAGTTACCTACAGTAGGAGTTGACTTCAGTGATGTCACTGATGGGATGTTTCTAAAAATCCATCCTCTGTAAAATGTCTTCTCTAGTTGTCCTGCATATGTATTCGCTAATGAAGCTGTGTGTTCTGAGCCTGGATCTCTACATTTCTGTATGAACCAGCTTAGAGGGCTAAAGACAGCTTGTGTTTAAATTGAGTGTAAGGTAATTTATGCTTCTAAAGTCATGGTCAGCATTTATTATTGTACTGTGCTGTAAACTTGTTCTGTGCCTAGTCACATTATTTTATAGCGTTTTTATAGCGTTATCAAATCTGGTGGCGCTGTGTGTTAGTTTCCTGACTCCCATGTCACATGGTCTGTGATTGAATCCCATGGAACTACTGTATGACTTTATATTTTAACAAACATTTCTTTGAAAAAATGAAACGTTTCCCTTGGTCAGAGATTAAATAAAACCTCACTCGCACCAAACAAATTTATATTTCTAAATATCACAACATGATTGAATTTAAGTCTTTTTAATAACAATGAATAGTCACCTATGCGTTACAAAATAAACATTTATATTGATTTGAATCGCGTTTTCATTTAAATCGTAAACGCGTGTTTAAATATATGTGTTTAAAGGCGATATACTGTATAAAAGCGCTGATTCTTATGGAGTGCCGGGGATTCAAAAAATTTATTTTTTTAATCGCGTATCTAAGTAAAAATTGCAGTATAACTTTGTTCATGCACAAACAGTGGCATGTTACATTATAATTTGGGTGTCTCCCCTTGCCAGAAAGCTCTTAATTGCATTTTGAGTGCGGTTTTTGACTTTTTCTAAATTGCAACCCATAAATAAAGCTGATAAAGCTTAGACTAACTGTATTCTAAACTGTATTACAACGTAAATTGCAAAAATGCACTTGGAATCTGTCCAAGCCCTCCTACGAAAATGATTTAAACTGCGACACTGATCATTCATCTCTAAATAAACTTTATTTTATATAGCGTTTTAGGCGAATAGGTAATTAGATTGCTCATAAACCTAATCGCTTTTTCTACATGAACACTCTCTGAAAATGCTTTTCCTTTATATTTAGGCTCAGATTTCAACTATAGATCGCATTATTATAAACTTTCTTGGAAAAATGTATTTTATGTAACCATGTTTGCTATTAATTCATTTAGGGCTAAAATACGTTCATTGTCTTCCAATCGAGTCGAGTTGACATTAGAAGCTTGCCACTCCCGGACTGTTACACCAACGCATTAGCATGTTAAAGCGATTTAATTGAGGAGCCCAGCTACCAGTTAACACTGTACTTCCTACTTTGAAAATACGTGTAAAACCGGTTTAATTCGTCAAAGCCAGCACTCCTGCAGAGAGGGGGTTGTACTCGTAAAGTAGAAGCAGGCGAGATTTCCAGCGAAAGACACCTCCCCCCCCATCAAAAACCCAGTAAGCAGTAATGCTTTATGTTGAAAATTGAGGTGGAATTTGTTTATGATAAAGAGGATAAACTGGGATGGGAGGAGGGTTTGGTTTTGCATAAGGGGCGGGATTATGATAATTGGAGGAATTTGCGAGAGTATAATGGTTTGATATATTTGATTTTGTATTGTGGCTGTTATCTATGTTTTTGGTTGGTATTATGTTTATATGGTTGTTTTTGTTGGTTGGTTGTTATTATGGTTATTAATAATACGATCTATAGTTGAAATCTGAGCCTAAATAAAAAGAAAAAGCAAGTGATTAGGTTTATGAGCAATCTAATTACTTATTCGTTTAAAACGCTATATAAAATAAAGTTTATTATTAATTTGCTGGACAGAGCGGTGAACATTATTATGCATAAGACAAAGATAATGATCCTGATCAGTTTAGAAATCTGTGTACGCTGTAAGGTTTTTACTTCTTAAACTTTTAAAATACAAGTTTCGAATAGAAAGAAATCCTCTTCCTGGTACAGTCGCATGAAGAGAGAGGCGAAACAGCCCTACACAGCCCTGTCGCAGTACACGAATATAATCATATCGTTATTAAATTCTTTAGATACGCGATTCCATATTATATTAGCAGAAAAGCTTAAACTACCACTTTTTCACACGCTATTTCACGTTAGTTAAATTTAATTTATTTATATATTATATATTTATATCTCTGACCAAGGGAAACGTCTCATTTTTTCAAAGAAATGTTTGTTCACAACGGCGACTGTCAGAAGATAGGACACAGCGGCTCAGGCACCCGCTGAATGGAAAAGGGGCACTTTAATGTTCTGTATGGCTAATACTAAAGCCAATACTAATATTCAATACTTTAATATCCTTTTCTGTATGTTTAACAATAGTGGGTACTGGCCTAATTCGTCCCTGCTCCCGTTGTTAGGTGTTAATGTGTTGTTAAGTGTGAATTTGTACCTGTTTCCCTGAGGTCTGGCTTTTTTTCTGGAAAACCATAACTGGTCTTGTCCAGATTGACTGTCGGCGCCCAGGTCTGACAATGCTGCTCCAGCAGTGCCAGGTTCTGGCGCAGCCTCTGTTCTGTGGGCGACAGCGGGACCAGGTCGTCTGCACAGAGCAGGAACTCGATTTCCATAATTAATGCAGATCAGTAAATCAAGGGACAAAACAATTATTGCGCCCGGGTCCTCAATGGGCTTTGACGTGCTAATGCGTTGGTTTAACAGTCTGGGTGTGGCAAGCCTCTAATGTCTCCCGACTTTGAAAACCAAGTAATAACTTAAATATATGTGCAAACGTTTCATATGTTGCTGTTATGGATGCCTGTGGAGTGTATCTTATTTGCCGCGCACCCTCCACCCCTCTTTCCCTCAATTCAATTCAATTCAAGGTGTTTTATTAGCATGGCAGATGGGTTCAATCAGTGTTGGGTATTTACTTTGCTTTGAGATTCCACTTTTAAAGGTGATATATACATTTTTGACTAAAATAAATTGATATCTTTGTCTTCTAAGCTCTCTGTGTACAGTGGAGCCTCCTGTCCAGCCAGCACATGTCCACAGACATTCACAACAGCGACATATCATAAAACGTTTGCACATATAGTGTGCAAAAATGCACTTTATTTACTAAAAATAAGACAGAGATACTGTATCAATTTATGTTGCATTAGCCTGATTATGATTAAAAAAACACATATAATTAAACACGCGTTTGCGATTTAAATCAAAACACGATTTAAATCAATATAAATGTTTATATTGTATCGCATACTGTCCAGCCTCCATTTCTCTATAAAAATTTACTCTATTACACACACACACACAATAGAAGCAGGAAGCAGAAGCAGGGACCGTTGTCAGAAGGGAAGAAGGTGACTATTCATTGTTATCAAAAATGACTTAGAATCGATCATGTTGTGATATTTTGAAATATAAAACTCAATTGATTGTCCATAATATCGCTATTCTATTTTTTCGAAGAAATGTTTGTTAGAAGAAAAGTCCAGCACCAGCTGGATTTGAACACACAACCCGTGAGTTGGTAAGCGGGCACGTAGACCAGTAGGCTACAAGGGAAGTCACATGAAGAGGGAGGCGAAACAGCCCTACACAGCCCTGTCGCAGTACACGAATATAATCATATCGTTATTAAATTCTTTAGATACACGATTCCATACTATATTCCCTATTAATCAAATTCTAAAAGTATGCTTGTTGACTCCGGTTTCTCTTTAGTTAAAGACTTCGATGCTTAAAATGTTTAGGGAGAAATGGAATACTGGTGTGTATTTTTTCTTTAAAGTACCAAGACCAGCCATATACAGTACTGTATGTTTATGTTCCAAAATTAATATCGTTTATGGCCTTCACACGCGTTACAGTATGCTCCTATTCTTTTTATGCTCAGCTACTAAGATTTCCCTTCAGTGGTAAAATTCAATATCTACAACGGGCACAGCAAAGACGTTTACTGTAAGTCTTTCTACGACAGACCAACGGACCACGAGTGCCCCTGTCGGTCAACCAATCACGTACTGCGGTGCCGTGCGTCATCTTGCATCACAATGCGCGACGCCACCTGCGTGTCTGTAACGCGCACTTTGAATGGCTGCATCTGTACAAGTCATCATCTCATAGGAACCCCAGAAATTCTCAATGACCAACATGAGTGCGCGTGCACACACACATGCATATAATAAATATTATAATAATAAACTTTATTTGATATAGCGCCTTTAAAGGTGGCTTCTCAAAGTGTTTTACAGAAAAAAAACAGTAACAACAACTAATAAAAAAGCACCATTTCAGTGAGAGGGGTGAGCATGTTTAGTCGAGCAAAGCAGATGTGAATTCATTTTTCGAGCCTTGATACAATTCACAACAGAGTCTAACAGATTTTAAATCGTCAGGCATTTTCTTGACGGCAAAGGTCTGGCGGTGGATGTTGCAATGCGTCCATTCATTTCTGGAGCAACCTCTCTAATTCGTGCAACTCCACCATTATGTCGGCTTGTCATTGCTCTAGCACCGTCTGTACAAACTCACAGACACATTTTATCCAGTCGATGCCATTCTCTTCGATAAATTCATTCAGAAGCTGAAATATGTGCTCTCCTGTAGTTCCTGTTGGTAGCGGTTTACAGAACAGAAAGTCCTCATGGGACGTACCCTCAAACTCGTATCTAACGTAAACGAGTAAATTGGCCAAATCGACTACAGACTCATCTAATTGCAGTGAAAAGCATCTGCTCATCTTAATATGCTCTACCAGCGTACTTTTGATATTATCCGCTATTTCAATAATTCCATGAGTGACCGTGTCTTTCGGAGGGGGCAGCAGGTCGAGCTGTTCAGCAGCCTTTTCTCCACACATAATACGTGTCAGCTCTTTTGCCAACGGTAAATAAGGTTCTTCAAAAATAGTGTGGGGCTTACCTGCTTTAGCAATCTGCAAGCTTGCATTTTTCCGCGTTTCCGTTTTTATTTCCGTATTTATTTAAAGCTTTTATTTCATGCACATGGGAGCGAAACACAGAGACGCTCAGTGTATTTTTCTCAAATTAACTTAGAACAGTTCTTAAATATTTTTCTGTTATCTATCACGCTTTCCTGTGCTCACAAGATTACCAGCGTTCGTAGCACGTATTTCTATGCATTCCTGTGTTTACAACATTGGCATTGTTCCAAAATCACGCACATTCTCCTTCCTCCCTAGTTGCTGGAGATACAGTAGCTTTTTTAAAATACAATTGGTCACTTGCGTCCATAGCACGCATTCCTATAGAGTGGTATAGAATTACAGAGTATCTCTTGTGTCCACTGAAGTATTAGTGCGCACTGTATCGTAGCACGTAGGCTGTGTACTCGACACGTATTAAAATACAAAATATGAAAACCCGTCCCGATTTTTCAGCGCACACGACACAGTTCCAGGATCATTTGGCGTACCACCTGGCTGCACTCCACGTACCACTGCCGGTACACGTACCACAGTTTGAGAACCGCTGCAATATGGAATATATTATTAATAATATTGTAACAAATTCGGGTACTCTCGCTGCTCCAGTCCCGGTTCATCCTTCACCACATGGGCTCAAACCTAGGTCTCCTGTGTCGCTCAACAGAGGTTTTGCCGGCTGAGCTACAGAAGACCTTCTTCAGCCTGTGCAGCCAACATCCCTGTTATGTGCAGGGGAATAGAGGGCTGTACTGTCACCGTGCTGCAACTGGCTTGTACCATCTACATGCCTGCCATTCGTTACAATATTAAAAATGAATGACTATGGACTAAGATATTTCACACATACTTTGAAACCATAAGGCTTTGGAACAGCAGGAGGCGTGAACCAACTGGGAGGGGGGGCGGTATTTTGATTTTCCAGCGCGAATCGTATTCGCTACAATACTATAATTAGTCCCTGAGGCATATCGTTCAAATATCAGAATTATATATAAAAAACTTTGTTGAGTTTGCACAAGAAACAAAAGGCACCTTTTGAGAAGTTGTGTACTGCTTGCAAAGTAGCTGATTTTGACAAACAGCTAATTTGCTTGAAGAATTTAAAATCTGTCCTGTAGCTTAATTTAATTGAGCAGAAAGTCACCTTGCTCTTACAAGCAGCTCATTTAAGCAGAGTTTGTGTTAACACACCACACTCTTTTGAATGAGTTTTAATCAACTTTGTCTGTCCTGGGGGGTTGGGCAGAGTGCTGAAAAGTGAAATAAATTACCGTTGGCACTTTTCCTTGCCCCCTGGTGCTAGGTGATAATGCAGAAAACAGTTTTTTTATTTTACTGGGATTGTGACCATTGAGAGAGCACCGGGGCGTACAGTGAGATTAACACAGTGAGATCCTCAGATGGATAGTTTTAGTAAATATGTTGACAAATATTTGAATTTTTGCCTTAAGATAAAATTGTATCAAGCTGTGAATCAGCTACGTGACCTTGCCCCCGTGAAGTTTGTGGGAAAGAGGTTTCGACGATAGACTGGAATGGTCTAAGAACATCGAGGCCATCTATAAGAAGGAACAGAGCCGACTTACTTCTTGAGGAGGCTCAGGTCCTTCAATGTATGTAGTAAGATGCTACATATGTTCTATCAGTCGGTGGTAGCGAGCGCCATTTTCTACGCAGTGGTATTCTGGGGCCCTGGGATTAGAGCAGTGGATTCTAAAAGGCTGAACAAGCTCATCAGGAGAGCAAGCTCTGTCATTGGGTCTGACCTGGACCCCTTGGAGGTAGTGGCTGAGAGGAGAATGGTGTCCAAACTAGAGGCCATCATGGACAACATCTCCCATCCCCTCTATGACAGGCTTGTAGAAATGAAGAGCACATTCAGCAATAGAATGGACAGGGAGCGCTACAGGAGGTCATTCTTGCCTTCTGCCATAAGACTGTACAACGCATCCACCTTGCGTCTGGGCAGAGGCAACATTGACAGTGACCTGTTTCTGGACTGAACACATCTACACATCTACTGCTACATCTGTTCTTTTTCTTTTCCCGTTTACAACCATTTTTTTGTGCAATATATGCCAGGGACCCGTGCAATACATTTATATTTATATTTATATTTATATCTATATTTACATCTATATATTCATATGTGCAATACGATTTTTCTGCGTACTGTTCTGTTCTAGTTTGTTCTTTGTGTGTCCTGGACTGTGAGTAACTTTTTTAGTGCACCCCTCACTGTACTGATTGTATTGTATTATTATTATTATTGTATCATTCGTTACACTGTGGCTGTGTTGTCTGTGTTAAGCTGCTGTTGCACTGTAATTTCCCTCACGGGATCAATAAAGTATCTATCTATCTAGTGGACAGCGTTACTCACAGTGTAGTGCCCATAGAGTGTTAGTTTTAATACACTGTACAGTGAATGTCACTTAAGCCATTCCTCTTTGACACTTTAGTCATAGAGGTGGGAAGACACCTCCCCCCTCCCCCTTCCCTCTGCCTGCCTGACCTGTTCCTATTTTTTACCATTCTGTGTTAGAATTGCAGTGGGTGAGAGAGAGAGTAGGGTGTTACGTCCCAGTGTGTGTTCTGTGTGTGTTTTTTTCTGTTATGTCCACACTGCTGACCCTTGATTGTTCTCCCTTCCCCATTGGCCACCATTACACCACACTTTCAGTATGACATCATCATCAATTAGCTATCAGCCAATCAGAACACATCTTATTCAGCATATAACATGGAGGTTTTCAGCAAGGAGAGGCCTTTCGTTTGACTTCGGTCCCGTTTAGTTTTGGTTATCGCTTCACTTCGCTTTTGGTTATTGCTTCGGCTTTGTTGGTTTGTTTTGCTTTGTGTGTGTGTGTATTTTTGTATAGCTTCGGCTTTGTTGTTTTGTTGGTTTCTATTAGTTTCTTTGTACTTTTGTTTGTGTGTTCATCCTTGTTTTGCCATTACCTTGCCCTAACGTGCTACATGTTCAACCTTTGTGTTCTTTTGTACCCTGTTCCTGTTGATTACTCTTGTTTTCCCTTATTTGTATTCCTGGTTCACTTGTGTTTTTGTGTGAACTTTTGTATATAAGGTTAGTTTAGGTTGTTGGGTACACTTTACACACTTAGTTGACTTTGTATTAGTAACACTAGTTTAGTATGGGTGAGTGCCATTTGTCTTGTATGGTTTTGGGTAGTCAGGGGAGGTTAGTTAGGGTGTTGAAGACGCCGAAGACCGTGTGTTTCGGGTTTTCTTTTGCAGTCAGGTTAGCTTTCCCTCACTTTCCTAGCCAGATCCATTTTGTTTGTTATTTTCTTTTCTTTGGCACCACTCTAGTTCCTTACCCTTGTTATCACGCTTCCTAGTCCCTCACCAAAACCCACCTGCTTCCAAAAGAATTATCCTAAATGTTACACCCCGATACCCCTAGACACTTGAGTTCGTAATAAGGGAGAGACAGAAAAAAAATGAATCCTGGTTTAATTTTTAATTATATTTTACCTTCATTTTCTTATTTTATAAGTTTGTTTTTTACTTATTTTTTGTTAGTCAGATTTAATGTATGTTTGAACACAGTCCTGCAAATTAATGTTTTCACAAGATTTGGAAGCAGTGCAACAATTTATCACAGTGCAAATTTTAATACTAATTATTGATTACTAATAGTTTATGCACTTGACACCTGACTATATTTAGATGTATATAAAATATTGAACTGTGACATAACATTCAGAAATACAATGGAAAACAGTCTGTCATATTTGTGTAGATGAAACTTTTCTAAAATGTATCTTTAAAAAAATTAAAAACGATTAAAATGTATAATCTTTCCATGTGTAATGTCATTAGAAAGTACAGTAAGCCCCTGCTTTGTTTAATGTTGGTTTCAAATATAAAACTATCTGGTAAGAAAGCTATGTTTAATGATAATTTAAATATTTCAAATTAAAAGAAATGATTTACATGCCATTATTAAGTTTTAAAGGCAGACGAGCTCAGTGCCATAAACACCGCAAGCTGCAGAACGGTCTCCTTACGACACCGCCTCTTCTCTGACTGAGCTCAGTGGGCAGTGCGTTATTTTCTCAGCCACCTGCTACTTTGCTTCACACCACGGGAAGTCAGGAGAATGTGATTGTACTCTATCTGTATGAAATGCGTGTTGCGTTAACAAAATTGAACTGTTTAAAATGTTAAATTAAAAAGTTTAAAAAAACTTACAGCTTACACAAAGTTTCTAAGCTAATCACAAGGAAAAAAAACACCTGTTTTTCATGGATTTCATGTTTTTAACTAAACCCATTTTTATGGGTTTTAAAACCATGCAATATCTATTTTAGGCATACACATTATTGTTTCCTATTTTTGATTTTCTTTTAAATTAAAAGAATTGGTTGCCCATCATGCCACATAATATTATGTTACATTTTTATGTTTTTGAGAGACTTCAGAAGGCTTCAACTGATGCATAAAAAAATATAGCATAATACCTTCTCGCGTCAGAAGTCACTTGCGACTGGGATCCACTTCATTCAAACTAAGGTTTCTAAAAATGCAAGATAATACTATTATACTATATTACTAGATATTTTTTAAATAAAAGCTGTGAAATTTTTCACAAATCCCGATCTTTATAGACGTAGGTTGGAGACTCTGTGTCATTCACGTTTTTATTTCATTATTAATATCACTTAACATTGAATATGTTATAATGTATAAAAAACAAAAATGTCAATACAGTGTACATAATACTTACTATTTTATTTTTTAAAAAGTCTTTGTTAGAAGAAAAAAATTGTTCTCCAAGCTGTTATTGAACTCAGATCTCCTTGACAGAACCCCTATTGATAAACCCGCTGTACCAACGAGCTGCTACGAAACACAGCCAAGACAAACAGCTTAAAAATGTTTCTAAAGCGATCATAGGTGAATGAGTCAAATTAAAAATAAAACATGCTTACAAAGAAAGTGCATTACAGTAATACTACCAGCTATATAAATACATATAATATGGAATACAGAGAGAGTTTTAGAAATTAGACAGAGGTCTGGAACACCCTGTCTCAAAAATAGACATTTAATAAATTGAAGTTTGTGAAAACAGTGACAAATCACCCCAAACAAAATACAATTTTAAAATACAAGCAGTTTGAAATTATTAGTTATTAATAAATCACTTAACTTTGAATGTGTTGTGATATTTAGAAATACCAAGAAATGCAATATAGTGTCCATAATATTTACTATTTTAGTTTTTCAAAGAAATGTTTATTTGTTAAAAGAAAACTCATGGCGAGAGCTGGGTTCAAACCTCCCTCCTCTAGCATGCGAGTCACACACCAAAGCCATTACACCAACATGCCACTTGACAACTTAAGCTGTAGCTGAAAAGGGCAGGCAAAAAGTTTCCAAGTAATCGCGGGTCAATGAGTCAAATTGATGCAGATGTTTACAAAGAAAGTGTACTACTGTAATAATTTGAGCTAAATTAATATAATTATATCGTTGTTAATTTCTTTAGATATGCCATTCCATATTATATTCCCTATTAATCAAATTCTAAAAAGTATGCATTTTTTTACAGCGATAACGAGTGCAAGTATTCATAGAAAAGGTTAAAACATTATAACTTTTTATGAAGCATATAAACTTAATATAGTCAGAATGAGCATGTAAAAACATTTACAAAATGTTTCAATTTCAACTACAGTGCCATGAAGCATTTAAATATATATATATATTGCTTTTGCAGAGGAAGTGAAACCAAACTAACATGAAGGATTTCAATATAAATGATATGAACAAAAACTGGTGAACGAAAACTTGCATGAAATTCTAATAGCTCCAATACAACTTGCAGAACACAACCGTAAATCACTCTTTGAAAGTAATTCAAGTCTTCTAGCCTCTTTTTAAAATTCTTATTTGCTTTTAAATACAGTGTTATTAAAGCCATTATGTATAATATAGTACAACATGCTGTTTCTGTTATTGTACAAATGATTAGCGCAGGAAAGCACTAATGGATTAATGAATATTTCATTTTAATTATTAAATTAAAAAATATTTTTAAAAGATCTGTGCGACAGCCACATATAGCTGTGGTACACTAAAGTACATTTACTGTGCCACCTGGCAGTTTGACTATGTCAGGCCAGACATAGTATTGCTGTCTGAAGCATCTAAGCAGGCAATTATGCTAGAGCTAGCAGTTCCTGGGAAGACCAGATGGAAGAGGCCAATGAAAGGAAGGGTACTAAGTATAACGACTTGGTTAATCCGTACCGTGGGAAAGGGTAGAGAGCATGGTGCGAGCCCATTGAGGTGGGCTGAATAGGATTTGTAGGTCATTTTCTCTTTAGAGCCTGCAGTCTTTTGGGTTTAACAGAGGATATCAAGAGGAAGGCCAACAAAACCACCATATAAGCTTCAGACAGAGCCTCACGATGGCTGTGGTGCTTGATCAACCCTGGCTGGGTCACCTTGGCAAAAGTGTCTGCTGTTGAAAGTCCTGAAACACGCAGCGTTACAGCGCAGCGTATGCAATGATGTGTCCAGGTGCATCAAAAGATGTATTTCTCAAACAAAGTGGTGCATCATATTATTTGAAAAAATCAAAGCAGTATTACACGTTGCTTTTCGGCATACTGTGGCACTTTTTGTGGTATGCTACCTGACACCCTGCACATTTCAAAAGACTCCATCTGTATGCTTCCCATGTCTCCAGTGTGCTTGAACCCATACCATTCTCGCACCAGATCAATTTGGTAGTTAATATCTCCAGATTAACTACATCCACAAACATAATTAGTCAGCAATGTAATCTGCCCATAATGGGTTTATTCCAGAGTTTAAAAATAATTTTCATTGCAGCTGTTAAACATTAAAAATACATTAAAATCATTCAGTGAAAGAAACAGATTGGGTCTCATGTCATACTCAAGTTAATTAGACAGTACACTAGCTACTTGATTCCCAAATGTTAAAATTACAGAACAGTCCCAAAACATATGAAGGTAAATTACAGTATATTTTGATGCATATTATAAATCTCTAGAACTTGAATCTAAAAAATAAATTTTATCACTTCAAATGATGATTGCAAATAATGATTCCCTAAGGACTCATAATTCAAATTTATAGGTATTCTGATATAAGATATTCAATATCTGAATATATGCTTTCTAACTCACTATCCATTTTTAATAACTGTTTCTAAAAAGAATGCAACAGTGGAATGTTATAAGTAAAACACAATAACTCATTGCTTATCTATAGGACTTGTCTTTTAGAATCTGTGCACATAACTTTTCTTAACAGTCCTTTCACATTGCAACTGTACCAAAAAATATTTTGTTGAAATTGAAAAGATTAAGGAGCTTACTGCTGCAGATGTTGTTCTGACTGTACAGCCCTTCTGGACACTTAAGAAGGCACCTTCCTTCATGCAGGACATTCGAGTAGGCACAAGCTGTGCAGTTGTGAGCACTATTCCCAATGCATTTCATACATGTAGGATGGCATTCTACAAATCAGAAAAACATTAATCATAATCCTCATAATAAACAACAAAAAATTAATTTAATATCAAACAGATGTTTTTATTGCAGTTTAATTACTGTGATAGGCATACTTTCTAAACGTAAGGCTTCTTTCTTTAAGGTTGGTGATTTACCATCTCAAAAAAGTTTTTTGATCACTTTAACAATGATTCAATGAAAAGCAAAACATATAATAAAAGTAATGACCCTATAAGATTACTGAGGTTCTAGTGATGCACAGTAATGCATATTATTTAACAAATGCAAGGTAGAACCGCTGGACAGCTATAAAGCTGCAATGCAAATTCACCATAGTAAACTTACAAAGTCATATTCCAAAAATAATAATAAAGTAAGCTTAATTTAAATGTATAGATTTTCAAAGAAATTACTTTCAAAGTGATCTTTATCTATAGGCGAATGGCCCTCTGAGAGCAGCTATGATGTATGGTTGAACTGAGATCATTTTAAATTATCTGTCTAGACCACATATACTTGCCTCTACAAATCATATCAGTTTCAAGATAGAACTGCGCTTTACACTCTGAAACACAGACACCATGGAGTACCCCGTTGTGGTCTCGATCAGAATGTAGTACCTCCTCAGGCTTCAAACACTGAATACAATCAGAATGCTTTGGACCAACACAGGAGCGACAAGACTGATGGCAAACTAGAGGATACAAGAAAGCAGTATACAGCACATACAGTGATACAGTGTGCATGAACATAATGTAAAAAAATACTTTTACGTGTATATTTTCATAGAATGCCTTATGAACTTTTGCGTCAAGAAAAATATAAGAAGCAAAAATAAAACAAATTTAATTAACACAAACAGTGATTGCCACATGCTGTAATAATATTAATATCCTAAGTAAATAAAATATATTTTAAATTAGTTTTAAAAACAGTCTGAAATGTAACACAGGGTATTATACTGGAACACAAGAAATTAAAGCTCTCTCTCTCACACAAAACAATTTTATGCCCAGCACACTGGGCTGTGTCTATTCAGTGTAGACACAGCAATAAACTCAGATGGTTGTTAAGATATGAAAGAGGAAAAACTAATAATATGCAGAATAATTATATGTATTATGTATACTGATGGAAAAAAGAAACGCAACATTTTCTGGAATGAGAATACAATAGTTATAGCTTATGTACTTTCACAAAAAGTTAATTTGTTTTAATTTGTTTTGAACAGCAATACAGCTTGTGCAGTGAGGCATTGCAACTTGCCAATCACACGGAAGCTCGTTAGGTGCACTTTTACCCAATGAGGTCCAAGTGGAACAGTATCTGATCAGGTCACCTTTAAAAAGGTCTTAATTCAAAGCTTAGGTTACTGACACTTAGTCAGTTTTCTGTGCATTCCATAATGCTTCAAATGTCACCAGAACCATTGCCATGCTGCAGGAAGGCATGTCATGTGCCAGTGTTCCCAGACACTATGGAGTAAGCCACTCCACTGTGTCCCGACTGCAGAAAAGGTTTCAGAGGACCGGCAGGACAGATGACCAGTCCAAGATCCGGTCACCCTCAAGTGACCACACTAGAGCAGGACCGACACATCAGAGTAGCCCATCTGTGAGATCGTTTCAGATCTGCCACCTGTACTACTGCTGAAACTGCCCGCAGACACAATGCCCGTATCACTGACAGGACAGTGAGGCTCCATGCTGCTGGCCTTATAGCTAGGTGACCTGTCAGAGGCCCTCTGCTCACATCTCCTAGACGTCACACCCAACTGGCTTGGGCTAGACAGAGGCTGCAATGGACTCATCAGCAGTGGAATCAGTCCCTCTTCACGGATGAGCCTGTTCCACGCAGGGCCAAAGTGATGAGGAGGAGGTGTTGTGTTTCTTTATTCTATCAGTATATATTACATAAATAGAATAATATTTGGAATGTAGATTCTTAAACTCAGTATTGAACTTAACTAACAAAGCAGTTTGAAAAGTAATGGGGTTACATTAAAAACCACAAAGAACAACAAATTTATTTTAAAATTGATGACTATAATTATATATATTTAATACTGTCACTAATAAGTGATCACAGAAGGTGTTCTAGAGCATGTTTAGTTGCATGTCTTGGCCATTCTATACATACATATGGGTCAATTAGGCCTGTCTAGAAATTTTATACATGAACTTTAGCATGCTGTCACTATATTTACTTAATTAACACAAGGCCCAACTATGTGGAAACCTTTGCTTTCAATATACTTGGCGTCCCTCATTTACCCAGGTGTTTCCACTTTTTTATCCACAACCTGCATATTTAAATATAAATGAGTGTATTAGTGTAAAGGGGTGTGAAGGGAAAGACGGAAAAGTGATGCTTTTATACTTTTGCAGACTCCATGATGAGAGTAGAACCCTTCTCCACACATATCCAGGCATGTTCTCTGGTGCAACACTAACCCAGCAGGGCACACACTGCACTGAGATGCTGAAGGGCCACTGCAGTCAGCACAGGAACTATGGCATTCTGCAAGAGAACCACAGAACAGGGTCAGATATTTGAAGATGTGCTTCTTTTTGTTTTCCACAATTCTATTAACGTAAATGTACATTACTAACACCAATTCCCCAAAAGTAATTTATCATGTTAAGGTATTTATACTTGCAGTAAAAAATATAGCCTATTTACTGTATGTCTAACAATTAGACAGTTCATACAGAAAAACAAGTTTATGTTTGGCCACATATCACAAGAAATTTGTATCAAAACAGTAAATATACTGAGTAATAAAAATGTCTATCCCCATTTCTTTAACCTGTTTACTGTGATTCCCCTATGATGTCATGATGAAGAGTATATAATGTTTTCAGAGTAGAAGTGTAGAATGTAATATGTAGATGAATTTATTCAACATACTCATAATTCATAATCAATGCAATTGGAAATCATGTCTTTGACAGGTATTAGTTCATAGTTTTTCAGTCCATTTTACTGTTTAGGAAACTAAATAAAGGTAACACTGTAAAAACAGTTAAACCTGTAAGAGTAAAACATCTTCTAGTGATAAATATGTAACTAAATAAATAACTCACCACTGCATCTGTTAGCTTTATCTTTGTAATACCCTTTTGGACAAAGGGGAATGCATTTCCCCTGGTGCAGTGCTCTCCCTGAGGGGCAGCGCAAACACTTTGGGCTGTCAGGGTAGCACATGAGGCAGGATCTGTCGCATGCTAGAGTCAGAAAAACAAATTTTGTTTACTGGCTACATCAGGAAAGTATTGTTAAACTGAATTCAAGGCTGTGCATGTTAAAGTTATCTAATGTAATGTGTCCAAATGTTCAATTCTTTCTTGTTACACTATACAAATTATAGACTAGATATAGTCTATATATTTTCAAAGTATATTTGATTGCAAATGTTGTACAGTAAGCATTTATTATTTTGCATTAAACAATTTCCCAGGCAAATATAATGTCCGTAGAATTAAATGAGAAGTGCCTCACCACAAAAGATCAGGTAAGGAATACTGTGACAGCGTTGTTTTATCTGACAAACTGATGTGATAATTCTTAATTACCACTATATTACCTAAAAATATATTCCATTTTGCCAAGTAATTATGAAAATTACAACTTGTTAAACATAACTATAACAATTATCTAAGGCAGTAGTATATTGTCACAGCATTAAATTAAAAACAAATAGCATAAGTTTTCCTAAATAATTTTTACATAAAAGAAATTACAGTATATGGATTTTTTTAATACAAAAACTGTTTTAGAAGGTCAAAAACTGTTAAAGGAACCATTACTTTTCTGCTTTGTGCCACTGTACAAACATTTAGAATCATTTTAAATGATTTATTATTTTAAATAAACCTTTAAAAAGCCACTCTGTTCTACAATTTTCAAGCAGTTTAAGGTTTTCAGGAAAACATCATGGTTAAGAAAATAAACTATAATGTCATAAATATAATAGAAAACATGATAAATATAAGTTCAACAGTTACCATAGCAAGTGCCTTGTTTAACATAAAAGCCCAGCCCACAGCTGGGTACACAGAGCCCGCCTCTGAGGAAAAGAGAAGGATCAGCACAGGAGAGACATGCCTGCTCTCCAGGTCCTTGACAGGAACTACAGGAGTCATGGCAAGCTGCAAAATATGGAGAAGAAACCTTTCAGATCCATGGGATGAATTTAGTGGACAATATTGAAAATATTTGACATATAGCTAAAACATAGCATTATTTACTCTAATTGTGAATGACATGCCAGTTCTGTTTTTACCAGGATAAAACACTTGGAACAATATAACATCTATTTTATATTTTTGATATTACAAACAAAAGGCACAATTCATCCCTAAGTTTTTTTAAAATATGTGTGTATATTCTTACTTGTCCCAAGCAGGAGTTTCAGAACTACTGTATTAATCCTTAATATAGTTAATGGAGTATAAACTTTACATAAAATCGAGTAATTAGAGTGAAACTTAGAGGGCTTCCTGGGGTTTTAATTAATGAAACTGATAATGTGCTCATAACTGAAAAATACAGACTAAGATGATTTAAAGGTTATTAATTTCCAGAAGAAATAATGAGGTACTAGGTAAAGTTTAAACGAACCACCCACCCATTTTCTAACTGCTTTATCTAATACACGGAAGAGCTGGAGCCTATCCCAGGAAGCAATGGGACCCAAGGCAGGACAGAGGACACAGACGGGACACAGGTCCCCTGGCTGGGACACCAGTCCAACAAAGGGCACACTCACAGGCACAAAGACAATTATCCTACCAGTATGTCTTTGGACTGTAGGAGAAACCAAGAATACCTTGTGAAAACCTATGTAAACCCAGGGAGAACACAGAGAACTTCAAGTATATAGCACACCAGGGAATGAAGGGAGGGCCCCATCAGTGCAAGGCAACAATGCCAACCACTGTAATGTCCTCTAAGCTAAACATTTCTTAGAGAGTTATAAGTGTCAAAAATCTTCTGATTCTGAATTATCCTTTATTGGCCCTTTACATATAAACTCAGGATATTACAGAAGGTTAAAAGGCTTGATTTTCCAGCTTTTATTAAGATTGATGCAATAAAAAATAAAAATATAAACATAACTTAAGTCTCTTTGAGCCTTGTACTAAACACTTGGGGTCAATTGTAACGAACTGAAAGTAGTGTACTAACAGGAGTTCAACCCGTGCTTAGTATGCAGCTGCAATTTAAACTTGTGCTCCACCTTAAGACCAGTTGCAACGAACTTTGCCACTGTGCGTAGTCCGCAGCACCGTACTAAACCTGTTCTCAATTGCAATGAACACAAAGTAACAGCTGCTGCCCTTTAGAGGTGACTAAAGTAGTGGACTAACTTAAACCACCTCTTCATATAATTATAATTAATAATAATAATTGTTTACACTTATATAGAGTTTTTCTGGACACTCCACTCAATGCACTTTACAGGTAATGGGGACTCCCTTCCATCACCACCAATGTGCAACATCCACCTGGATGATGCGACAGCAGCAATAGTGTACCGAAACGCTTACCACACATCAGCTATCAGTGGGGAGGAGAGCAGAGTTATGAAGCCAATTCATAGATGGGGATTATTAGGAGGCCATGACTGGTAAGGGCCAATGGGAAATTTGGCCAGGACGACAGGGTTACACCCCTAGTCTTTTCGAGAAACACGCTCAGATTTTTAATGACCACAGAGAGTCAGGACCTCAGTTTTACATCTCAACCGAAGGACAGCACCTATTTACAATATAGTGTCCCCGTCACTATACTGGGGCATTAGGACTCACATGGACCACAGGGTGAGCACTCCCTGCTGGCCCCACTAACACCTCTTCCAGCAGCAACCTTAGTTTTTCCCAGGAGGTCACCCATCCAGGTACTGACCAGGCTCACACCTGCTTAGCTTCAGTGGGTTGCCAGTTGTGAGTTGCAGAGATATGGTTTAAGCAACTTAGTACCATACTTAGCGTAACGCTAGATCGCATTAGAAGGCTCCCAAATGTAGTGGAAATAATATCGTCATTAAGTACTGAATTTATGCATCCGTCGCTTGGAAAATTATTGCAATACTGAACTCAAATTGCTTAACACTCATACCACATTTATTAATAATGAAGTTTATTAATACGTGTGTATTAACAAAAGTGTCATTTACTAATAATTACATTTAATGTCAATCACTTTTACTAGCTGTGAATTTTATGATATCCTAGGGAGTTTAGAGAACAGAACTTAAGCTAATAGTTATATAAATGGAGCGTGAGCCTTTAATGTGTTCTTTAAAATCTGGGAGTCAACTAAATAGATTTGTTAAATATTTTATTGTGGAAATCAGAGGAAAGTGATTATTTATGATAGTTCTTCGGAACACTGTCCCTTCTCTGTACATATTACAACATCATCGACTGCCTCAAAAGTAGAACACATTTCAGATATCACATCCCAACAGAAAGGACATTCTCTACAGCCACAAGACGAGACTCTGACAGCGAAGGTCCCTCTGGCCTGGACACTCATGTAAGCCGGTGTAGTGGAGTGGGGAGTGCTGATGTGGAGGAGAGTGGTGCAGAAGATCTTTGTATTGCATTACAGCATTGTACACATGCTTAAAAGAGAAGAGAGAAAATGCAAGCCTTCTTCAGGTGTGAGGGTCTTCTGCTCAGAATGAAACGCTAAAATGTAATGTAGGCTCTGAATGGGTTCAATTATGATTTGGGCTTGATTGAGGTTGCTGCCTTTCATCTAAAATCCTGCTTGAATCCTTCTAAACTAAAAATTAGACACAAGAAGAGAAGAGGCTCTGGTGAAATTTCTCTTTTTTAATTTATCTTTTTTTCTTGGAAAAATATCTTACCCGCTGCAATCCGGGCACAGAAAGATTAAAAAAAGTCAGACAGACAGGGGGGAGAGTGAGTTCTAAATAAAGAGGTATCCAGGTAACAGTGAAACGGGTGGACAGTCTGGGGAGATCGCCCGTTTTCCATGTAAATAGTTCCCTGGTTCCGCACCTCTTGGTGTTTCTCTCGCTCTCTCTCGGGCTGGCGGGCTCGTCTTGTGTCTCTCTCTCGTCTGGGCACGGGAGTGCTGCTGGAAGGTGTTGACGTAAACACCTGATCATCAGCTCGAAAGATTTCAGTGCTTTGTGTATATTCTAATGGCAGTGGGGGCAGGGTGTGTGGGAACAGGCTTGGTTGAAATTGCATTGGGGATCTATGTTCTTCACACCTGAAACATTTTCTTCCCAGTTTAGCCAATCTTGTTACAGCATGTTACAGTTTACTATTATTGACCATATTAATTTTAAGTGCTTAATGCCATTTTTTGACCACGCACGAATATTCTTATGTCCATATCTTCGCAAGGGAATCAGTGCGAATTGTAATACTAATTAAATGACCGCGGGCACTTTCCACCCCCTCTGACAGCAGGAACATTCCTATTCTTAGCTCAGCAGCTTATTACAATATAGGGTGCTCAAACCGTTTTTTTTTTACACAGTGACACAGCGTTGCTGTTTTAACGTGTTTACAAAGAAAGTGGAATACAGTGATACTACCTGCTATATAGATACATATTTTTAGATATTTAGACCCTTAAATTAATATCATTATTAATAATAATGATAATAATGATAATAGGCCAGTGAAAGCTCTGTTGTCCTTCACATGAATGCCTGAAACATTTTACCGAACCCAGGATTTTACACTATATTCCCCATTATAAAACGGATAATTCCAGTCCTGAAGTCTGATTGCCTGACATACATTCGAAGAAGTCCTATATTTTCTAATATAGGCACATCCCGAACTTCACTTCACTTGACTTCACTGTGTGATGAAGAAATTTTAAAGACTACTTCTTAGCATAGATAAAAAAGCTTGGATTCCCATGTACAGTATCTTATACGCATATCTTTTTCTGTTGTCTTTGTTGATCTCTTGAGGATCCTTGTGATATTTTGAGCTCTCGTTGAATGATAAAAGTGTCGCAGTTTAAATCATTTTCGTTGTTAGAAATTATGAAACGCTTTGTTAAAAGCAAGGGAGTTTTTATATCTGTTATAGTAAAAGAAAATGCCCGACGAACTAGGAATTAAACAGTTTTTCAGTGCTTGTACAATCGATGGAAATGTTCAAATAAATGTGCTAAAGAAACTTGTTAGTTAGATCAACGAAATGCTGTGGTGTTACTTTTTGTCGATGAAAAAATAAAGTCTTTTCATTTAAAATGACGGTTACAAATAATGTGGACCAGCGTCATACTTTGAGTTTTACTGGTAGAGCTCATACAGCTGTGTCTGGATAGCTTGTTCCCCCTGGCTGGACAGGAGGCTCTACTGTACACAAAGAGGGGCGGGAGGGGGGAACAAGCTGCCCAGCCATGTGGAATGCTACAGAACCCTACACAGACAATACACACTAGCCGAATATTTGACCAAGATATCCAGACACAGCTGTATGAGCTCCGCCAGCCAGGACAGGAGGCTCTTCTGTACACAGAGAGGGGCGGGAGGGGGGAACAAGCTGCCCAGCCGTGTGGTTGAAGCTGATACCCTGGATTCTCTCCAGACATAGCCGTATAAGAGCTCAACCAGCCAGGACAGGAGGCTCTACTGTACACAGAGAGGGGCGGGAGGGGGGAACAAGCTGCCCAGCCATGTGGAATGCAACAGAACCCTAAACAGACAATACACACTAGCCGAATATTTGACCAAGATATCCAGACACAACTGGATGAGCTCCGCCAGCCAGGACAGGAGGCTCTACTGTACACAGAGAGGGGCGGGAGGGGGGAACAAGCTGCCCAGCCGTGTGGAATGCTACAGAACCCTAAACAGACAATACACACTAGCCGAATATTTGACCAAGATATCCAGACATAGCTGGATGAGCTCCACCAGTCAGGACAGGCAAATAAGATACACTCTACAGACATTCACAACAGCGACATATCATAAAACATTTGCACATATTGTTAAATTATTACTTGTTTTTCAGGAAGTTAAAAAACACTTGAATTACTTATCCAGTCTCTCAAAATAAAATTATTTTTCAAGCAATGTAACTAACATCAGGCAATTTGGTTTTTTTTTAATCTAACATTGACAGCCACATCTTAAATCTTGTCAGTCAGCTCTTTTTTCTCTATTTGAATTGTGGTGATTCAAATAACTTGGGATAACAAGTGGTCTCAAAGTCACCGAGCTCACAGAGCTTCAACAACAGATAACAACATACTTAGTCCTTTCTTAGTCTTCCTAAAATTGTTAGACAGGGTGGGGGGCACTCGGGAATGTGAGTTATGCGAGTTAGATTATGAATGAATAAAAACATTTTATTAAAAACACGTTTGCATTTGTTTGGGAGCTATATTATGTATTTTTCATATATAAGATATAATATAGCTCCCAAACAAACGCAAATGTGTTTTTAATAAAATGTTTTTGCGACAGAGCTGCAAACTGTATCACTGTATCACCTGCAAGTACACATCCAACACCACACTCATTCAAGGCCCCTCAGGACAATTCCGGATCACCCAGATGGCATCTTGTACCTCCAGCAACCTTATTTACTGTATCTCTTGCAGTAAATGCCCAGTTTCTCTCTACATTGGAGAAACAGGAAGGAGACTTGGAGACCGCTTCAGAGAACACGTCAGGGCTGTGAAGATTAAAGATCTCTCCAAGCCCATTGTTTCTCATTTCACCTCTGACGGCCATGACCACTCTAATCTCTCCGTCTGTGTTCTCAAAGATGGTTTTCTGAACTCATACATCAGAAAGACTACCGAAACCAAACTTATCCTGCATCTAGGATCACACCTTCCCCCTTCTCTTAACGACAGACTACTATTCTACTAAATTTTCTCCATTCATTGGAAGTTTCATTTCACACCTCTCGACACCTATTCTGACTTCACACCTCTTATTTGGCCTCTCTTTCTGTCCCCTGTTCCCGCCTCTCACCCCTCCTCCCTCCCAGCCTTTGTTCTCCCACTACATTACCTTTGCCTACTGCCTTGTCTCTCTCACACCTGAAGAAGGCTCCACGGCTGAAACGTTGTGTTTTCTCTCTTCTTTTTTTCAGCATGGAATAAACCTATTACTTGTTCCTATAAGATATAATGATGTGTTCCTGCTTACACATTGCAGCTTTTCAGCTAAATATACAGTATTTATCGCATATGCCTGAAATTGGAGCTGCTCGCCGCGCGGTGAATAGCGACTTATAAGCAGTTAAAACATTTGTCTGTCTTTCTGTGGGGGGAAGGGAATCTGATCTGATCTGCAATCGCTGGAAGACTCGCCCCCTTCTACTTTGAAAATACCTGTGAAACCGGTTTAATTCGTCACAGCCAGCACTCCCGCAGAGAGTGATGAAAACCGTGCTGCGCCACTCTTATTTGGCATTTTAGTTATGGAGGCGGAAAGACGCACCCCCACCTCTGGGTGCCTGATTTGTCGCCACCTTTAACCATTCCGTGTTCGAGTCGCAGTAGATAGAGACACGTACGAAAAAAAGTTCATTCCAGCTACAATACATATATAGTTTTGTGGTAAGAGGGAGCAAAACATCAGTATTTACTGCTAGTAATTAAGTGTACGATTTATAGTTGAAATCCTGAGCCTAAATATAAAGTTAAAATCTCGACAAACGAAGCAATGTAGGAAATGTGCACAAAGAAATACACAGAAAATAAATCCGTTCTGACATCTCAAATCAGTTTCGATCAAGGTCTTCAAAACGAACAAGAAAAAGAGTTTTTTCAGAGAGCAATTACGCTGTGTTTATGTAGAATAAGTGATTAGATTTATGAGCAATCTAATTAAAAGTCTAAACAGTATCAGCTTTATTTATGGGTTGTAATTTAAAAAAAGTCAAAAACCGCACTCAAAATGCAATTTAGAGCTTTCTGGCAAGAGGAGACACCCAAACTAATAATGTAACATGCTCATGTGTGTGCATGAACATAGTTATACTGTTATTTCTTTAGATACGCGATTGCATGTTTTTTTTTTTAATCCCTGGTGGGACCGGGCGTCCATAAGAATCAAGTAATAGGTTTCATTGCGCTTTGACAGATCGTCTTTAAATCAATTGCTGATTTAAAGTTTGACAGTAAATGTTTATATTGTAACACATACTGTACAGCCTCCATTTCTCTATAAAAATCTAAAAGATCGTTTGCGCAGCCTAAGAGGGGGGGGGGCTGCTCTCAGTGACAACTGACAATCCTCCATACACTCAAGTGAAAAATTAATAACGCCAATGTAAACATTGTATTTACAATTTACAACTATTCATTGTTATTAAAAAATGACTTAAATTCGAACATGTTGTGATATTTAGAAATATAAAAAGTCAATTAATTGTCCATAACATTGCTATTTTATTTTTTTAAAGAAATGTTTGTTAAAAGAAGTCGCGGCGCCAGCTGGATTTGAACACCCAACTCGTGGTTTAGAAGTCAGGCACCTAGACCACAGTACCACCCGCAAGGTCACATGATGAGTGGTGAAACAGCCCTACACAAACAGTATCAACAGACATTTGTTGACAATGTCACTTTTCCATCCTACAGGATGATCCCTCCATTGGGGCCCTCTTTTCTGATCGCCCTATCATCTCATATCTCCGACCACTTAATCTGCGTAACCTCCTTGTTCACAGTTCCCTTGACCGCCCTCAACAACCATCCACACCAGGCACTTTCCCTTGCAACAGAGCTCGCTGTATCACCTGCAAGTACACAGCCACCACCACACTCATTCAAGGCCCCTCAGGACAATTCCGGATCACCCAGACAGCATCTTGTACCTCCAGCAACCTTATTTACTGTATCTCTTGCAGTAAATGCCCAGCCATCTACATTGGAGAAACAGGACACCTCTCTGCACCCATTCTGACTTCACACCTCTTGATTGGCCTCTCTTTCTGTCCCCTGTTCCCGCCTCTCACTCCTCCTCCCTCCCAACCTTTGTTCTCCCGCTACTTTACCTTTGCCTACTGCCCTGTCTCTCTCACACCTGAAGAAGGCTCCACGGCCGAAACGTTGTGTTCTCTTTCTTCTCTTTTTTTCAGCATGGAATAAACCTATTACTTGTTCCTTTGTAGCCTACGCATGCTGACGCAGCTACCCACCTGAACATCAACAGACATTGTACAGCGTGTACTATTGTGTTGTAGTACATGAATATAATTATATCGTTATTAATTTCTTTAGATACGCGATTCCATATTATATTCCCTATTAATCAAATTCTAAAAGCATGCTTGTTGTATCGAGTATAGCGGCGAGGCTTATTAATAAGACAGAATTAAGTGTTGCTGTGCTTTCCCAAATGAGGCCCCATCTCTTTCTTCATCTCTGTGGTGCAGCCACAGAGAAGCTATTCATGAAGGCTGATTTAAAGATGTTTTCTTTTGATAAGGGACAGCTCCCAAATGGGGATGCACTTAGCTAAGCCTGGCTATCATGATCAATGGTCATCCATTGGCGCCTATCTGTCTAGGGAGTGCCAGATGGACATCTGGACTGCATTCCTAAGTGTCAGGAGTAAGTGACTCATATCTCACCTTGATCAACCAATCAGGGACTGGTAGGGCCGAGTAACCCATGTGGGACTCTGATGCCCATAGAACTTTCAGCCAATGAATAAGCTGAAGTTCCTCCAGGTAAAAACAGGCAACACAGAGCTCCAAGACTATTCTAAAGAGAATTCTAAGGAGAATTCCAGGGGTGCGAGACAATTCCAGGGCAGGACGGCCCAGGAGCAGAAAGGCTCCCAAGGGCAGGACATTCTCGCAGCGCGCCTCCTGACCATCCTGAGACTCAGCCCGGACAACCACGGAACGGCCAGTGTGTCCGAGTGCCAGAACTTTCCTTTGTTCTAAGAGTCGAGAGCGGAGGTTGCCACGAGTAACCAGAGGATCCACCCGAGGTTAGCATCAGCAGCAAGCCTCGTGAACAGGTCAGAACTGTGGACAGCTGAATCACTATTCAGAACTAGCGCTTCATCAGGAACGAACCGGTCCTCTTCCTGACTTGCTGGGACCCACAGTCATCTTTTCTCCTGTGCACAAACTTTGCTAGTTAAAGCCAACACTAACTAGCCGGTCAGTGAGCATCAGCAGCGTACAGTCGCAAGCCGCACAGCACAGCCTGGCACGGAGCCAGAGAGCCCGCAGGAGATCTGAATCCCCAGAGATTGGATGAGTATTCAACTTCAATGCATTACAGCTTGAGAATTCAATTGTTATCCCAACCAGTTGATATCAATTTAATTACTAAGAGTTATGTACTTGTTTTGAGTATCCAATGTAGAAGTTATAACCAAGTTCATTTACGAAACGGTCTAAATGAATGATATACTGAACGCATGTCCTCTTGATATATGTAACTCTTCGTAACTGAATGAATATATATCTTTTGTATTCTGATAACCCTCACGATAAGATCTGTTAGGTTTACATGCATATTCTATGTATTAATAAATGTATCCTCGTGTATTAGTACCTGTGTGTGTGCGTTGTTTGAGTTATATCGCATGGTTGGATTCTAAGGCCATTAAAAGAATCAATTTCGTGATTTACTGCTACAATTAATAATTGTCCCAGTAAATGCCCAAACCCTACAGAACTGGTGCCTCGTGAGAGCACACTACACGAGCGTATTCGCAGAAAAGCTTAAAACTACCACTTTTTATACACATGTTAGTTAAAGACTTCGATGCTTAAAAGCACCCGGCAAAAACCAAAACAAACACAGGGAGAACAAGTAAACAAACCTCACACAGATAGCACCCAAAGTCTGGAACTGAACCCAGGGTCCCAGTGCTGCGAGGCAGCAATTTCAACCATGTTACCCAATATGTTAATACTTATCCTACAACAAAGCTTTACTTGTAGCAATCCCAACAATGTGATGTGATGCATTTCTAAGACAAAATCTGGTACAAATGCCAAGAGAAGAGAAAAAACAAACGACAAGAGAAAAAGGGGACAAGAAAGAGGCAGACCCTGAAGCTTGTGACAGGTGATAGTCACTTCTTCAAGATTATACAAACAAAACAGATTAGAGCAAAGTATTTGAATCTTGCTAAAGAGAGCTTGCTATTCTGTGTTTCTAGGGAAGTGAAGAATAGTAAAGAATACCTTGGTTAAAAACAGCGTTTCCTGCTCGCGAGGTATATTTACAGATACCATTTATTTTGTGGTATCTGGGTTAGAGAGAGATTTAATCATAGATTGTTTTCTATTTAGTTAAGAAGGCATGTTATCTGTTATTTTGGCCTCTGTAGGCATTATTTAAGAGTAGAATACTTAGTAGCAGTCTGGGGTTTTCTGGGTGATTGGAATGTTAGGAAATGTACAGACAAGGCAATACCTTATCTGTACATACTGGACATAGAGAAACGTGTTTTGTATGTTTATGCTGTGTGTAGTATGTACAGATGCAGCCATTCAAAATGCGCGGGCGATACCGCATTATTTTGCGGTACGCTGTACGCAGTCTACCGCAAGCTACCGGTAAATACCGCGAGTTACCGTAAATTCTCCTATAATACGACAAGCAAAATAATAGTATCCGGAATTTCCGCAAGGTGGAGCTAATAAAGCTCAACCTCTCATGTTTGAGCTGTGGCCATCAAAGTCTTTAACGAAGATATTACTAATAGTATTAATAATGAATGACCTTGGACAAGCTGTAAGTGTAAACTCAAAGTATTGCCCTGGTCAACATTCTTTTTTTCATTGACCGTCTTTGTAAAAGTAACACCACAGCATTTCGCAATCACGCATTTGTTTCCAATCATGCAAAGTACAGTGATTCACCATGCCTTTCACATGCTCATAAAAGAGATTGATTTAGGAACATAAACATATTACCGTATGCAAACTGTACTGTATACAGTATGTATATGTATATTTAATGTCTTAACTGTGCCCGTTTAAGTATTGAATATTCATATCTAATTTTACCACTGAAGGGAAATCTTAGTAGCTGAGCATAAAAAGAATAGGAGCATACTGCAACGCGTGTGAAGGCCATAAACGATATTAATTTTGGAACATAAACATACAGTATATGGCTGGTCTCGGTACTTTAAAGAAAACATACACGAAACATGGTTTCATTATGACCAGAATCGGTCTTGAGATATTTTTAACTTGATTTACAGTATTTGAGAGGTATGTCTTAACACCGATACCACAGTGCTTAAGTACTGCTCACGTATATGTTTCTAGGTTTATATTATGCATTTCATACGGTCAAATTACTTTTGAGCAACTAATAAGAAGCGCGAAACGGTATGCGTTTAGTTTTTGTGCTGGGACCCGTGGATTGATTAGAGATATCAAGTACATACAAGTCATTTTTTAAATGTTGTAGTTCGTCTTGAAAAAATGTTACGAGTACATCATCTATCAACAATTACACAGGTTCTGTTTCCATATTGCGGATTTTGGTTACGTAATATTATTTTCTAGATTTCACGTTGTGAATATATGATTTGGGCAAACAGAGCCGCAAAGAAGTACATTATGGGTTGTTGTTTTTTTTTTTGCAGTTTTATCTAGAACAAGCGATGCTTAAACCTTTGTCTGATTCTTGTGAAACTATCCACACGACAGTTACAGTACCTAGGAGTTGACTTCAGTGATGTCACTGATGGGATGTTTCTAAAAATCCATCCTCTGTAAAACGTCTTCTCTAGTTGTCCTGCATATGTATTCGCTAATGAAGCTGTGTGTTCTGAGCCTGGATCTCTACATTTCTGTATGAACCAGCTTAGAGGGCTAAAGACAGCTTGTGTTTAAATTGAGTGTAAGGCAATTTATGCTTCTAAAGTCATAGTCAGCATTTATTATTGTACTGTGCTGTAAACTTGTTCTGTGCCAAGTCACATTATTTTATAGCGTTTTTATAGCGTTATCAAATCCGGTGGCGCTGTGTGTTAGTTTCCTGACTCCCATGTCACATGGTCTGTGATTGAAACCTGTAATACCGGTTTAATTCGTCACAGCCAGCACTCCGGTTGTAAAGTAGAAGCAGGCGAGATTTCCAGCGAAAAACACCTCCCCCTTCTTCAGGTGTGAGGGTCTTCTGCTCAGAATGAAACGCTAAAATGTAATGTAGGCTCTGAATGGGTTCAATTATGATTTGGGCTTGATTAAGGTCGCTGCCTTTCATCTAACACCCTACTTGAATCCTTCTAAACTAAAAATCAGTGTTAGTGAGTTCTAAATAAAGAGGTATCCAGGTAACAGTGAAACGGGCGGACAGTCTGGGGAGATCGCCCGTTTTCCATGTAAATAGTTCCCTGGTTCCGCACCCCTTGGTGTTTCTCTCGCTCTCTCTCGGGTCACCTGATCATTAGCTCGAAAGATTTGAGTGCTTTGTGTATATTCTAATGGTAGTGGGGGCAGGGTGTGTGGGAACAGGTTTGGTTGAAATTGCGTTGGAGATCTATGTTCTTCACACCTGAAACATTTTCTCTGAAAGCTTTTTCTTCGCAGTTTAACCGATCTTGTTACAGCATGTTACAGTTTACTATTATTAACCATATTAATTTTAAGTGCTTAATGTAAAATCTTGTAAAAATATATTTTCATTGTTCAAATATACATTAAGTCTGACTATCATATAATAAGTTAAATACAAAACTAAAGAAAAAATAGGGTTAAATATAATTCAAAATATTTTGCTAACAATGTTAACTGTTTATGAATAATAAAATGTATTAACTAAGGAGTAGGATGGCACAGTTGTTAGTATGTTTTTTGTTTTGTTTCTTTTTCATAAATACAACAGTAGTACCTGATGTCTCAGTGGCTTTCAAAATTAAATTATGCATGCAAACCTGTGAACTAGAAAGAAGACTAAGATATCCATCCATTATATTCCATAATATCCATGAAATATATGGCGCTGAAATATGTGTGACGCAGTGGTGGCCTGACACGGTGAGGTGCCCTGGCAGCTGTATGATGCAGTGGTGGCCTGGCACGGTGAGGTGCGCTTGCAGCTATGTGACGCAGTGGTGGCCTGGCACGGTGAGGTGCGCTGGCAGCTGTGTGATGCAGTGGTGGTCGGGTATGTAGAGGTGCACTGGCAGCTGTGTGTTGTGACGCAGTGGTGGCCTGGCACGGTGAGGTGCGCTGGCAGCTGTGTGATGCAGTGGTGGCCTGGCACGGTGAGGTGCGCTGACAGCTGTGTGGTGTGGCGCAGTTGTGGCCTGGCACGGTGAAGTGCGCTGGCAGCTGTGTGATGCAGTGGTGGCCGGGCACGGTGAGGTGCGCTGGCAGGTGGGTGATGCAGTGGTGGCCTGGCACCGTGAGGTGCGCTGGCAGCTGTGTGGTGTGACGCAGTGGTGGCCTGGCAGGGTGAAGTGCGCTGGCAGCTGTGTGATGCAGTGGTGGCCTGGCACGGTGAGGTGCGCTGGCAGCTGGGTGATGCAGTGGTGGCCTGGCACGGTGAGGTGCGCTGGCAGCTGTGTGGTGTGACGCAGTGGTGGAAATGTTCACCATGTTTCACCATGCTGAAAATGTTTGTACCAGACTTTTTTGAGGCCTGTTTAATTGTGTCTGAAGTCTGATGTTGTAAATTTTATTGTTAAAAAGATCCATGAAAATGTCACTACTAAAGTTAGCTGGTACTGTTGGTATTGTAAGTGGCAAGTAGAGCTCATATTTTAGATTTTGTGTAGTTGCTAGCGTTGAACTGTGTGTTGGATGCACATGAATATATTCATTATATGCCAGCGCACCTCACCGTGCCAGGCCACCACTGCGTCACAACACACAGCTGCCAGTGCACCTCTACATACCCGACCACCACTGCATCACACAGCTGCCAGCGCACCTCACCGTGCCAGGCCACCACTGCGTCACATAGCTGCAAGCGCACCTCACCGTGCCAGGCCACCACTGCATCATACAGCTGCCAGGGCACCTCACCGTGTCAGGCCACCACTGCGTAACACCACATAGCTGCCAGCGCACCTCACCATGCCAGGCCATCACTGAGTCAGAGATTAAATAAAACCTCACTCGCACCAAACAAATGTATATTTCTAAATATCACAACATGATCGAATTTAAGTCATTTTAATAACAATGAATAGTCACCTATGAGTTACAATATAAACATTTATATTGATTTAAATCGCGTTTAAATCACCTTTATTTAAAACCCATAAATAAAGCTGATACTGTTTAGACTTTTAATTATTTAAAACTGTATTAAAGCAGCACGATACACAATGCAACGTAAATCACTATCTTTGTCTTCTGTGTAATAATGTTCACCTCTCTGTCCAGCAAATTTACAATAGTAATAATAATGAACTTTATTGTATATGGCGCCTTTAAAGGTGGCTCCTCAAAGCGCTTTACAGGTTAAAAACAATACTGTTAGGCTGGGAAAACAATTTTTTTTTAAGAAATACAAAATGAGATATAATGATATGTTCCGGCTTAGACATTAACGAAGAGCATAACGCGTGTACTGTATACACTGCAAGTACAACCCCCCTCTCTGCAGGAGTGCTGGCTGTGAGGAATTGAACCGGTTTCACGGGTATTTTCAAAGTAGGAGGCGAGATTTCCAGCGAAAGACACCTCCCCCACCCTCAAAAACCCAGTAAGTACAGTACTTACTAGTTAAAGGCTAGGCTCCTCAATGAAATCGCTTTAACATGCTAATGCGTTGGTGTAACAGTCCGGGCGTGGCAAGCTTCTAATTTCAACCCGACTACGGCGAAAGGAACCCTTCTTTCATTAGAAGACAATGAACATATTTTAGCCCTGAATGAATTAATAGCAAACATGGTTTACATAAAAGACATTTTTCCAAGAAAGTTTAGCCTTTGTCACTAATGAAACCACTAAATAAAGACATAAATATAAAAATCTTAAGATTTTTAAAATACATGACTTTGCTAAAATTTATTTGAAAATAAAAACAATTACAACCGCCAGGGGAGGGAGAGAACAGGGGAGGGATGTTGGTTTTGCATAAGGGGCGGGGCTATGGAAATTAGGTCTGTTTGGGAATGTGGAGTTACATGTTCTGGCTGTTTGTGAATTATCGTTGTTGAGTATGGAGTGTTGAGATATTGATTTTGTGTAATGCTTTATGTTGAAAATTGAGGTGGATTTTGTTTATGATAAACAGGATAAACTGGGATGGGAGGAAGGTTTGGTTTTGCATAAGGGGCGGGATTATGATAATTGGAGGACTTTGCGAGAGTAAAATGGTTTGATATATTTGATTTTGTATTGTGGTTGTTATCTATGTTTTTGGTTGGTATTATGTTTATATGGTTGTTTTTGTTGGTTGGTTGTTATTATGGTTATTAATAATACGATCTATAGTTGAAATCTGAGCCTAAATAAAAAGAAAAAGCAAGTGATTAGGTTTATGAGCAATCTAATTACTTATTCGTTTAAAACGCTATATAAAATAAAGTTTATTATTAATTTGCTGGACAGAGCGGTGAACATTATTATGCATAAGACAAAGATAACGATCCTGATCAGTTTAGAAATCTGTGTACGCTGTAAGGTTTTTACTTCTTAAACTTTTAAAATACACGTTTTGAATAGAAAGAAATCCTCTTCCTGGTACAGTATGTATAGCAAACCAGCACGTCTTTTTTCTCCAATCAGAGGGGTGTCAGATGGTGTCAGCCAATCACCATTCGGAAGCCCTACCATAATCTCTGGTATGGGGAGACCCCAGAATTCTGTCCCATAGTTTAGACAGATGATAGATACTTTTATTGATCCCGTGAGGGAAATAAAGTAAATCATTTTCATTTTAGGAAATTATTAAACGCTCGGTTAAAAGCAAAGGAGATTGTCTGTTATAGTGGACATAAAAACAAGAGTTCGCTGGCATTATATCCTGGAAGACACAGACCGGTGCCAGACCGGTAAAATGCCTGATGAACTAGGGATTGGACAGTTTCCAAGTGCTTGTACAATCGATGGAAATGTTCAAATAAATGTGCAAAAGAAATAAACAAAATAATCATTTATTTCTTTATCATATTGGGTAGCTAATGTCCTCTCTTTGCTAGTTAGTGGCTGTGTTTCTGCATTGGGTAGCAATGGGTGACTGTTCTCAGGCGGAAGATGTAAACAGCTTAATGTTCGTGTTAAATAATTTTTTTTAATTAAAATTCATTCTATACAGCAATCGCATATTTGGGTACCGTTTCATAAAACTTTCATGCTTAAAATGTTTAGGGAGAAATGGAAGACTGGTGTGTATTTTTTCTTTAAACTACCAAGACCAGCCATACACAGTACAGTTTACATACATACAGTAATGTTTATGTTCCTAAATTAATATCGTTTATGACCTTCAGATGCGTTATGCTCCTCTTCTTTTTATGCTCAGCTACTAAAATTTCCCTTTAGTGGTAAAATCCATATAAATATTCAAAACTAAGCGGATTAAAATGTGCACAGTAAAGACATTAAATGATTAAATCTTTGCACTACCAACCAATGCACCACGAGTGCCCCTGTCGGTCATTTTGGCCAGCCAATCACTTACCGCGGTGCCCTCCGGTGCCCTGCGGTGGCTTGTGGGTAGGTTACTGTACCGCGGGTTTTTACCGCGCATTTTGAATGGCTGCATCTGTATGGTCATTGTTTTTAAATACTTGTTTAACAAAGTGTGCCTTAATTATTACTCTTTTCACCAAAGATGTGCCAGAGAACAAATAATTTACATGCCTCTAGTATACCAACTGCTCGGGTATATTCTGAAAAAAATCCTTACATGTTAAGGGCTATGATTATTTATTTTACATATTGACTAATCCACTTAGTCAATTCCTGTTATTCACTATTTTTGTTACCCCCATTTGTAACAACAATTCTAAAGAATCATAAAATAAGTAATATTATTTTTATTAAATTCTTCAAAAAAAATCTGCTTACCTGCACAATGCGTGTGTTCCTGATAAAATCCTTTTCCACAAGATCTTACACATTTTCCATTTCTGATCAGCAAGGACTCTGCACACGAGGTGCATTCAAATTCACTGTCACAGGTGGCACAAGTTTCCCTGCAGGCTGTACAGAAACAATCAAGCATTGAAAATAACTGAGTTGAGTCTAACTAGACAAGGTTACAAAACCCACAGAATTAACATGAACATTACCCTTTTACCCTTTTTAGTACATCAAATATATCTCCAGTACAGATGCAACCATCTGGAATGCACAAGGCGTTTTTTAGGCACCAAGGCAGGTGTCGCAATCACAAGTGTGGCATCCCTTTAACATTTAACACAACACAAGTGCTATCTAGTGATCTGTTTTGAGTTGTGAAGAGCAAAAATAACTAATATTGGATGTGACTTTGGCAAAGCTGAGTGTGCTTTCTGCAGACATGAGTTTTGATGTGCATTTTAGATGGTTGCATCTGTATACTGCTGGAAAGTCAAATATTGGATGCCTCATCAGTATATTGAAACAATGAGACAGCATTTATTAATAATTTTGTAAAGAATTAACACAGATCCCATTTTCCTGGATCAAATTGCACAGCTCTCAATACAGTAAGCTACAGTGAATAGCAAGTTTTATGCATTTACTTCAATTAAAGGAATTCTCCCCAACGACACAACAAAATTGTTCTTGCAATTAATGTTCTTAGTGGCTAGGGCTATAACAACTTACATCACATTCGATTTTTCATTTTCACAGGACAAGTACAAGTATTGCAACTATTAAAAACATAAGTAAGCTTTCACAAACTCTCCCTTGTTTACACTAACACCACTCCATTGCTGTCACTATCTTTCAGAGCCTCTTATTTTTTATAAACATTCTTATTGTATTCAAACATAGTTACCTATATGAACCAACTCCAATTTCAATAATTGCCAGCTTCAGTTCTTTATCCTCTATATTGAGGTGACAGTCTCAGAAAACAATGCCCATTTAGCCTGGTACTCCTCATGCAGGCCATGAAACAGTTTCACCACATTGATCCTACAGCCAATTTACACATTTATATAATGCTTCAAACCTAATCTGATGCATTTTTCAGCAGCCAGGCTCATTCACTCTGAAAATGCAGCAGCTAAATTCCAAAGCTAACAGCCTTATCTCAAAAGAAAGCTTCATAGCATTGGAATGTATTCATCATTTTCTGGTGAATTGCAGGCTGGAAACAGTACATTGCAGTCAATGGGGAAAGGCATGTTGCAATATATCTGCCATTAATTTAGTTTTCATGTAACATTTCTAGAAGGGAAATGTAAACTCACAGCTCAATGAACAGTACTGCATTAATTCGATTTTCTATGTACCTGAACAGACTCTGCCATTCTTGAAAAATCCCCTTGCACACATCTGGACACAGTGGCCACCTTGAAGTAATAAGCTTTCATTTCGACAGCTGTTGCAGTGGTCAGGGGACTGGAAGCAGGTCAGACAATCAGAATGACACTCAACTGAAAACAAATATATAAAATGGCAAAGAACATTAACATCCTTTTTCCTTCTTCCTTTTTTCAATTCATGATAAAAGTAATGATGCTTAACCATATCTACATAAACAAGATCCTGAAATATAACTCTGATATTTACACAATGAGTAGAAACAGTGTAATAAGGTGCAAGGGCATGACAATAAAATTCAATGTCTAGTTAGATATCTAATACACAATGCCTTCAGATTTAATCATGCCCCAAAGAATTAGGAACAAAACAATCCATAAAACTGGATTATTTATAGAATGGATATCATTTAGATTTAAAAAATCTTTAAAACGATATATTGTAATCTTAATGACACTACACAGAGCAAAGTTATAGTTGTTACAGATAAAGACCAGAAATATTATGGTAGCATTCATTTACACCCCTGTAGTCAGTATTTAATAAATCTTCCTCTGGCAACGATTATGCTGACAAAATGCTTCTTGTACTGTAGTATGATGTTCTGGCACTTCTGAAAGGGGAATGGGGTTCTGATGCTCTGGGAGGAGGAATGTGGAGGTTGATGATACAGGCAGAACTGTACTAAGCCCACACAAATTTAGTTTCCATTTGTAATGCCTTTGTGAATTTAATCCACAAATGTTTAAGTGGACTGAGGTTTGGAGACTGAGATGGATATTTATTTTGTGTGCAGATAACCATTTGTTTATTGATTTGGGTGAATGTTTTGGATCACTGCTATGCTGGAAAGCCCATTTTTGGCCAGGCTTGGGGTTACCGGCTTCTTGGCAGAGAAAACAAAGAATTTGGCCAAATCTCCTGGAATTTAATGAGTTCGTGACTCCCCCTATCTTAGCAAGTGCTCCAGGACCTGTAAATGTTAAACAACTCCAAAATACAATAAACCTTGAGGGTTCATCTTTCTTATGCTAAATATCATATTGACATAATATCAGGGTCTACTTAGAATACAGAGAAATGCAATATTTTTTTTTGAGTCGGTCATAGGATCCCTTGTAGTACATAAAAAAATGCCTCATAAGATTGCCTCAAAAAACTCTTACACCATTCTGCTATTATTTTTCTACTTTACTGGAAAATATTGAAGCAGTTCTCTGTACATACAGTGCCTTGCAAAGGTATTCACTCACTTCAATTTGATTTCATACATACAATAGAATATTATAATTAAATTCTTGATCATTTGTAAGTGTACAAAATGTGATATATTTTTGGGGTGAATATTTCCGATTTAACTTATAAATGTATTAGGACATCCAAGCACTAGAACCAGTTTAGAAGAATTAAATTGAAGTTTAGACTACTACACTATTTATGATTTCACATCATTGCATAGTATTAGCTTGTAGACAGGACTACGCAGGTACTCTATTATCAGCTGACCTACCAGTAGAGGTCCAGACATGGTCTGTACTAGGCACACTGGGTGCTAATTAGATTATTGGGGATGGTTTAAAACTTCACATTGTGATAAGTGTGCTTGGGTGTACTGTATAAAGGACTTGCATGGTGTTTCATGAAAAATTGTGGTCTTTGACTGGGTTTTGTTAGCAGTCTGGGGAGGCAAAATAGGACCTTTTCAATGCAATGCAAAATATCTGCAGTAAAGCCTCCTACACCAATAGGAGTCATCATGTTTTTTCAGGATGATCAGATCCTACTTCAATAAACGGTGGTGTCTGAACAAATGAAACTGTTCTAACGTGGCTAAACGTGTATGCAAAGTAATACCTAGAAAAAAAATTAAATCTAATTTTGAAAATCTACACATGTACACTGAAAAACAGGTTTCATTAGTACACAGCAAAACCAACACATTTCATTTTACTGTCCTAATATTACAAGTTTCACTGCAATTTCCATATATAATTTAATTTTAGAAATCACAGAACTGCACAATCGCTTAAGTCTTTTTTACATGCCAAAATTCCCAGGTGTTTTAAGTTGTGGCATTTAAAGAATGTGCTTAGCCCTTCTGTCTGATTAGTTTTGATTTGTTTTTCATTTATACAACAAAAAAAAGGTAGCAACAGGTTTTATTTTTGAGGTAAATATTTAAGTTAAAATCCAAATTAATTTAGTCAATAACTTGTTTGGTACCTTTGTTTTTAGTAGAATAATTTTGACATTTTATTTTGTTTAATTTTGTTTTGATTTATTGAACAATAGGTGTATATACATACACATACAACAGAGATATTTGTGCATCTTACTAAAATATCCATTCACTAAATAAATGTTCTCACAAATGTCTAGTTAGTTTGAAACAATCCATTTTAAGTCACAATTCTACTTGCCTTAAGAACTGCCAAGAAAATGCCATTCCAAACACTCACTGGAATCTACATTTAGTTTTTTTTTTACTAACCAGCAAGGCACTCTGGGCAGCACTCCCCTTCTACAGGCACAGACAATGTGCCAACAGGACAGGTGTGGCAGGAGCGCTGGTAGCAGATCACCTGAGAATCCCTGCATTCGCACTCCTTACAAGGGCCATCCTGCCACTTCTCCAGGTTCTGGTAAGAAAGAAATATCACACAGCTGTCCAGTACAAAGCAAACACTGATGACATGTAAAGAATATGCTAAAAACGTACAGCAAGGTGCTTCTCCCCCTTGAGGTCAGACAACATCCCCTAGTAGAAAAATTATGAATACACAATTTTTTTTTCATTAAGAGTTCATCAAATATAGGGCTCTATAACCACTATAAACTACCAAGTGAACTTCTATATTTTAATTCAATAATTATACAACTTCACATATAACAAACTCCACCCCTATACTTTACCATTGCAGAATGTACTACAGTATATTGTATGTATGGTTAAAAGACATAAGTAACCCTCTCTCATATGATAATTCAAGAATTATTGCACTGGCTTTAAGTTAATTAAAATGACACCAATCAGCTAAAAGAGACAATAACCACAAACGTATAGCAATAAGTTAAAATTAACACCATGAATCCTTTCTCTGCGTCCAGCGGATGTCTGCACTTTCTGTCCCTACCTACATGATACTTTTAAATACATTAATGTATTATACCACACTTGTTTAGAACATATTCTTAATAGTAAAAAAATAAAATAAAATTTGTTTAAAAAGAGAATGTTTTGTTAAAGTGTTTGGTAAGTTTGGCACATGGGTTTACACACTTAGAATGAACAATATATGATTTTCCTAAAGAGCAATTAAATACTGAATCATAATTCTGGACATTTAGTGGAAAGTATAAAAATGAATGTCTCCTGCTACACCTTAATATGTCATTTTCAATTTTATATTCTTCATATATTTCAAATTTAATATAATATTGTTGTGAATGCAATGTGATTTTACAGGTTTACATCTTACAAATTTGAAAAATATATTTCACACATACTGTACTATTGTGGCTTTGAAACCATACAGTATAATACTGTATGTACTGTTTATACAGTACATGTATACCAATCATACTGCAGTTCCTTGACTTGTACATTATGGTTTCAGCATATGTGTGGATATGACTTTATGTGATTTGTGTGTGTGGAATTGTAAATATGAATATGTTCCATTTTAAAGAGACCATACCATCTCATAAGAATAAAGTTATATATATATCACAGTAAGTACTGTAGAAAGTAGTGTTTGTGCTGCTTTTATCTCAAGATGTACAGAAACCGATAAGCTGCGGTCCTGACGTTTTGGGCCATGGGAAAATGCAAGCCAAGCTCCAGGCGAAGGCTCACAGAGAAGCCTAGCTACCACCCCTACTCCACTTTTTTGCAGTTTTCACTCTGCAGGGGATCCTAGCCTTGTCTATTTTTGAAAAAAAAATTGCTTCTATGGTGTCTCTAATACAACTATGTTATTCAAGATTATAATTCAAAACATATATATATAATATTTTGAAGGTTTGTTGTAAACCAGTAGTTTGCTTACTCATTCATGTTCATTCATGTTATTAATTTATTACTAATATTATACTAATATTTAATATTTTGTGATATATAAAAAATATAAAAATGTCAAAAGAGTATTATTATTATATTATCTAGTATTTTATTTTTAGAGAAGTTTTATTTGTTAAAAATAAAACCTTTGACCTGACCAAGAACTGAACCTGAGACATTCTAAGAGATAGGCTAGCACTTTACCACTCCTAAGCATTGCCTGGGTTTCGGTAAGCAACATTACAAACTTTGAGTGTTTCATTGTCCCTTACAACAATGATGACAACATCATGTAGTTAAAATGAACACGTCAAAATGTTTCTAAAATAACCACAAGTGAAAGAGTTAAAGAAATCAATGCAGATGTTTACAAATAGACATCAGAAAGTTTACTACCAGCATTATAAATATTATTACTAATATATTATATTTAGATCCATAAATTAATATAATTATGTTAAAAATTATTTTTATTTTAAGCTACCAAAATTTCTTTACTTACATGATTGCACAATAATAGTTCCTATTAAGCAGATTCAGTAAAGTCACTACTACTTTTTTTACAATAACAAGAGCAAGTATTCATAAACATTATAACATTAAATCATATTAGCTTTTTATAAAGTATATAAATGTTATATAGCTAGAACAAGCATGTCATAACTTTTTCAAAATGACCACAGTAAGTGATCAAGTTAAAGACTTTGACACAGAAAATGTTTATGAAGAAGGTGGAATACTGTTGTGTACTTTATTTTTTTTATTTTCAGATACCACTACCAGTTATATACATTATCTATATTTATTCAATAAATTATTGTTTATGATGTTCAAAGACATTATACTTCTGTTATTTTTATTGTCCATTACCACAATTACCCTTTGGTTGCATAATTCTATATTAATATTACATATTACATGGATTTAAAGATGCACAGTAGGGAAACAGATAAAACGAAGCAATCATTTCACTAACATCTAATGCACCACAAGTGCCACCTATTGATTGTCTTTGGCCAGTGAACCACATAGCAAAGTACACCATGACATACTGTACTACCTCTAACGCAGCAGAGAGTTTTAACGTGTGTTCTGAGTGGCTGCATCTGTACCTTTTCACTAAACTAACCTTAACTAAAGGTGTGATTTAAATGCTTTATTTAGTCACGGTCTGCCTTCAGCTATGTGGAACTGCTAATTCATGTGTCTTGCCTCTTCACTGCTGGATAAATGTTAATTTGTGGAGCTGGATAAACACCACTTAATGTTGACCTTTTTCAGCAGGATCTTATAACACCCTGGTCTGCAACCTCTTCTTTAAAGTCACCTGCTAGTAGAGACAAGCTAAAGGGTCCACTAGGCCATGGTTGTGAAACATGGTATCAGCATTAACAGTCTTCACTGAGAAAAAAATGGGCAGACACATATTAAATTTAACATTAATATTCAAATGCACATTGCATGGCTGCAAGAAACTGTCTTTCTTGTACGTTTTCTTTCTTGTACATAGAAATGATTAATCCTAACCCTTTATTTATTTATAAAGGGTTAGGCTTAATCATAATCACAAATCTGCTTCTAGCAGTAGACAACAGAAAGGGTGTAATCTGTTTTACCTAGTAGTATTTGTTTTGCTGTTCTTACTGATGCTTTTGCAGTAAAGACAGACCACTTCCACATTAAAAATCAAGGCCATGAAGCCACCAGGTTAAATACATCACTTAATGTGCCTATGCTGGGTTTCTGATTTGATCAGAATCACACCTTTGGAGACACAGAGAGTAGATATGTTTGACTTTAGCCACTATATCTGATTTTCATTTAATCAAACACAATTATTTACTGCAACAATTCTTTACCTTTTTGGTATGCTCCTTATACACACAGAAACTGCTCATCGACCTGCATTCTGGACAGCATCTTCCTGGCAAGTGAACCAGTTGTTCTCCCTGTTGAATAAGATCAATTCTCTCTACTAATTACAAATACCAGACAGGTGGAAGGTCAGCATTTACAAAGGTCTTACATAAAAGGAAAACATTAAAAACTAATTAATTAAATTGATTTACTTAACTGTGTATTAAATCTGCAAATGCATATTCATGCTTAGGAACGTAATGGTCATTTAAATATAACTCATAATACAGCATGACCTATCTCACTGAATTTCTTATGATATCAAATCCCGTTTTTCCAATTTCATCTGTCATATCCCTCCTTCACCCTTTCAGCTACCCCTTTGTCCCTTCTCACTCTGCATGGTGTCCCAGCTTTCTCATCCTCAAAGTGGGGAATGGGGAGGAAGGGGATTTAAGAAAGATGTGAACACATTTTTGGTTTGGTATTATAACATCACTATTCTGAGATGTTTGTTGTTATTGTCTTTTCATTGTCACTTTGTTATTTTAGATTAGAATTATAAAACTTATTTTACATAGTGGCTTTAATGAATAGTATTTAAAAGACAATATACAAGTAAAGACCTCAATTGAAATTTTAAGGCATCTTTTTAAGGGCATCTTAAATTCCCTTACTTTCTCCAAGCATCCTGGAGATTGTTGGTGTGCTGGTCAACTGGTAGAACTGGTTTCTGCTCCCCTTGTAGTAGTATTCAAACATTAACTAACTCTACACTACAGATATTTATTCATGTTAATTATTTATTATTAATGTTATTTCAGATTTTAACATAATGCGATATATAAAATTAATAAAAATGTCAATATAATATACATATTATTTTTTCCATTTTATTAGTAGAGGAAAAGTCTTTATTATCTCCAAGAGGCAATTTATTAAAAGTACAATGTGTGCATTGGCCAGGAGTCGAACATACACCTCCAGCATAACAGGTGAAAATTCTACCACTGAACTACAAATGCATCACTCTGCTTGAGATAAATTAAAAACTAAATGTAGTTTTTTTCCATTTTCTACAGGATTTTCATTTTCAATTACAACAATAATGACAGCAAGTGTTCATGGAAAACGTAGTTAAAAGGGGCCCATCAAATCTTTTCCAAAATAACTTCAGCAAGTGACTGATTTCAAGAATTCAATGCAGAAAATGTTAATGAAGGTGAAATAATGTTGTTTACCTTATTTTTTTATTTTCCAGCAATCACTACCAGCTATATAAATATATTTTATTTTTATTCATAAATTAATATTTTTAATGATGTTCAGAACACTATTATAATTTGGTTATTTTTATTTCCACGTATCAAAACTTTCCTTTAGTTACCAGATTCCACATTAACATTCCATATTAAGTAGAAGTAACATAACAGAATAAATTAATCTACCATTATACTGGGTATCTTCTTTGGACAGTGAAAAGCTAGATTTGACACACTGAATAATACCACAATTCAGCACAGCTACCTTTGCCGTGAACAAGAATTTTGGTACAAATTCTAATGGCTGCATTTGTATGTGCACAACTCATTGTGATTATCAGATTGCCCTGCTGTGACTGGAAAAATAGTTTAAATACCCTGAGTCAAATTATTAATGCATTATTTTTATTTTTTCTGTTACTGTTTATTCTTGATTAAAGGAGGTTCACCCAGAAATAGTTTCCCTTACCCATGTGCAGTCCACTCGGGCACATTCTGCTTTCTGACACAGGACTTGTCCTTGATCACACATACAGAACTCGCAGCCTGTACTGTTCCACATCTCGCCATGATAATGGATAGAGTTGTCATAAAGGCAGTTGCCTTTGGAAGACACACACTCCTCACAGCACAAGCCAACTTTCTTCACTTTGTTCTGGCCCTATGCATAAACACAGGTAGTTTATTATTCTCCTCATCAACAAATGTTATTAACTTCAATAGGGCATGTCTTAAGAGATGGTTTTGGATGTTCTTTTTGTAAACCAGTTTTTTGGTTCAAAATTCAAAAAGGACAAAATAAGAACATAGCATAATACAACAATAAGATGATTTAGAGTTGGTAAAACTGCAGTGCAAAAATAATAATACAACAAAAATATAACTCCCACTACCCTGCCATCAATGGTGTCCCCTTGTACAAGCACTGAATCTGAGCAGTAGAAACCTCCATAAAAGTGATAGTGTAAGACAGGATACAACAATGCCTTCCAGCGAGAGCACATATTAGGGACTCGCTTCATATGACAATAGTGTATCTACAGGTGTTTTTAGACTTCTTAATAATACCAACAAAGAAAAAAAAAACAGCAATTATATCACATTATTTTATTTGTTTTGTATTTTGCATATTGTGCTCTACACTAAGAGCTAGATAACAAATGTGTCAATACTGTTTCTTTCTCTATCCATCCTATTGACATAGAATATTATATGGGAAAGAAGCCAGGATGTTGTAGATCAAGCAGGGGCTGGTGTCTAGACCCACCTTTTCTGGAAAGTAAAAAGTGTGCAGATTCCCTCTTTCACCCAGAAGTGAAAAATCCACAAATCTCCACACCCCCTCTGTGTCTAAGAGCTTGCATTGCTCCTACTATCAATGCCAACACTATTGGAGAGTATTATACAGTTTATACAGCATTATAAATTGTGGGTGACTTTAAAAAAGCAAATTTTGAAGGAATGCATGCTCAGTATACAGAATATAAGTCAGTAAAGACAAGTTTAAAATCTGCTGTTTCCAAAATGAATGATGATAAAAGAAAAAACAACTCATGGTTCCATATTTTAAAAATAATGAAATACTTCAAATTCAGAATGACAAACACTTTGGTTGAGAATGTGTTTGAGGATTCTGTATGAGGAGAGAGAGAATAGCTGCTACTGACCCTCTCACAGCTGAGTTTTGGGCAGGTCTGGGTGTGACAATGGACTTCACCTTGATCACAGATACATGCAGTACAGGAATTTTTTTTCCATTGCTCTCCATGCTGCAGAAGAAGAAAGTCAAGGCAAGGACACTCAATTCAGAAAAAACACACAAAGAGAACCAAGATGTTTCTCACATCACTTCTAAGTTGATGAATTCCTTGCCAGCATCCCACACTCTCATAAAAAGAACCATAAAAATATGCAGTATATAAAGAAAGCATGAGGAGTTGAATCAACAAGAAGAAACAGCTTAAAGTTACAGTAATTATTGGAATAAAAGGTACTGCATGGCAGGAATACCAATTAACATTTAATTACTGCCACCTGCCTCTGTTCAAAGTTAATGAATTTACAAATTATATTTAATCTGTAGAAAGTACCTGTCAATTAAAATTGGTACCACAAGGTACTTTACGAGTAAAATAATAGTTGATCAAGGAGTCATTTTTAACTAAAAGATTTTTATCCAGCAACATGTATGCAGTGTAATCACTAAACATTTGTTTTACTCCAAGAATAATGTTTGCGCATAGATATGTGTCAGAACTATAGGACTGCCAAGAAGCTTTTAGCGCCAAGGGATCCATCAATAATTTTTATTTCTAAAAAGTTTTCATACACCTTCAATGCTTTCCATTTCTTGTTATCTGCTTAGGCTTAAAAACCAGAAATTTTGTTGTTGAAAAAAAAAATTGAGCCCAATGTATTCAAGGTTACCTTGTACTCTTTCCCTGATACCAGACAGGAGTTGGGCACACACTGAGGACAGCACTTTCCAGGGTAAATTACAAAGTTCTCCTTCTGCAAAAAAACATGGATGAATTAAGTGTTAATGTTGCTACATTATACCACAGAGGTATTGTTCTGAAAAGACACTGACAAAGGTTTGAGATATTTTGTAAAAAGAGATCAGTTTAACGTTCAGAACTAAATAAGTAATATTAGAAAAACAAAGAAAAACTCTATTTACCACTTTTACTATGAAAATTCTGCATTAAGGTGGAATGGCCACAAGAGCTATGGTCTCATTAATATAATTTAAATAATAACAATGATCATAGGAAATGTTTTATTTCCCCAACAGCACAGGAACATTTTACAATTTGAGGATTACATTGAGATTTTTAGGATATCTACTAATTTAGATACAGTGGTGTGAAAAAGTAAGTACACCCCATGAAAAGGTTTGTCTTTTTTTACATTTTTGGACAAAAGGATATTGATTGTCATTTCAACAATACAGATAGATAAAGGTGATCTAATTAAAAAATAACATTGAAAAATCACATTTTGCACTCATTTTGCAATTTCCTTATGGGGAATAAGTTAGTACACCCCTCCCTTTATCATTGCATCAAATGCCTAAAATTAGAATCAGGTGCACTAAAACAGGTGCAAATGATTAGAACATCATTAGAGAGTAATTTGAGAGGGCACTGCCTTATATAAACATCAGAAACCTGTGGTCTGGTTTGGTCTTAGCAACTGAGGTGTGTGGCTACATCATGCCAAGATTAAAAAATCTCTCTGTGGCCCTCAGAAGAAAGATTGTTGATGCCTATGAGTCTGGGAAGGATTTTAAAGCCATTTCCAAGCAATTTTTAGTCAATCACTCCACTGTCCAAAAGGTCATCTACAAATGGAGAAAATTTCAAACCACTGGCAATCTGTCCAGGCCAGGTAGACCCACCAAATTCAACCTAAGAGCTGACCGAAAGATGGTGCAGGAAGTCTCCAAAACTCTTGCCTCAGTCAATGTCAAATGCATGAGTCAACAATCCGAAAGAGACTGTACAACTTTGCCCTACATGCGAGGTCAGGAAGGAAGAAGCCTCTGCTCTCAAAAAAGAATATAGATGCATGATGAAAGAATATAGATGATGTTTGCCAGACAACACCTAGGTGAAGATCAGGACTATTAGAACAATGTGCTCTGGACGGATGAGACAAATGTAGAGCTGTTTGGCCACAATGTCAGATGTCATGTTTGGCGAAAACCAAAAACTGCCTTTGACCACAAAAACTGTAAAGTATGGTGTTGGTGGAAGCATTATGGTTTGTGGCTGCTTTTCTGCCTGAGGGCCTGACCAGCTTGCTATCATAGAGTCAATCATGGAATCCACATTGTACCAGAGAGCACTTGAGGAGAATGTGAGGTCATCTGTCAAAAAGCTGAAGCTGAACCGTAAGTGGACCTTGCAAAAAGACAATGACCCAAAACACTCAAGCAAATCCTCAAAACAATGGCTCAAAAAGAAGAAATGGAGGGTTAAGCAATGGCCAAGTCAAAGCCCAGATCTTAACCCCATAGAAATGCTGTGGGGGACTTGAAGAGGGCAGTACATGCAAGAAAGCCATCAAACATCACACAGTTGAATGAGTTCTGTAAGGAGGAGTGGGAAAAAAAAATTTCCAAGTCCGATATAGGAGACCGATAGACAATTACAAGAAACGCCTACAAGAAGTGATTTCTGCCAAAGCTATTGAAGCTAGGGGTGTACTTATTTTTGCCACAGCAGACAATTTCATTTCTGACTTTTTTTGTTGAATAAATGATTGGAAAGAATAATTTTAATTGTTATTTGTTAAATTAGATCACCTTTATCCATCAATATTGTTGAAATGAAGATCAAATACCCATACATAGAAATATGATGAAAAACACACCTTTACATGGGGTGTACTTACTTTTTCACAGCATTGTATCTAAGCAATGATAGTGTAGGCAACAGGGTAAAAAGAATACTAATACTGAGTTTCAAAGTAAAACAAGATTTTTCAAAACCAAGCCACACTGACCACATCATTTAAACACTGTGAGATTACTTATGTCAGTTTTTTTGTCTAGAATATTATAATAACCATTTTTCCTTCATAAAAAAATAGAAGCATATTCTGATGCAGAGTCTTTCACTTAATTTTTTAAACATTCAACATTGTACCTAATACCTTGACTACAGAAAAGCAAATTAATAAACTGAAGGTAAATTAAGAATATTAGGCATAAAGTACAATTTTGAAAGGTAAGCCATAAAACATTTAAAAACAGTGATAAATTCCCTTCAACTTGCCATGGTAAGACCTGCTGGCAATGAGTTTAAGAATTACATAAATTGCTGGCTTCAGAATATTATTTTAATTGGAAAAAAGAAAAGTACACAAGTGCTAGCTTCTCTACATCCATCTGGTCTTCCAAATAGGACTATGGCACAAAAATGAAAATTGATTTGTATGAAAGAAAACACTTACCCTTACTTATTTTGTGTTAACCCATATGTAATAAAAACAGTAATTGCACTTACCTTAGCCACAAATGTAACTTAAAATATTACAAAAGTGATAATGCAATGACTTCAGGCTAAAGAACAATAATATACAGATTTACTTAATATACACTCTATATACAGTAGTGTGCACTAAAAACTTCCTCTAGCCATTTTTAAAATAAAAAATGCCATTGATCCTGAATGAAAGGTTACTTACAGGCTTGCATATCAGAGCCTGACATTCAATAATGTAGCATATTGTTTCACCATTCCTACAAGAGCACTTGGAACAGGGTCTGGGCTGCCACTCCATCCCATCCTTGTATTCCTGACCTTCAAAGGAGCAAGACACTGTAGGAGAACCAATAAGTTATGAGAACAGTTATCAGAGTGATAGACTTTACCACAGGTCAGTTCCGTTAACAGAGCTATAACTGTGTGACCACAAAATAGGAATTAGCTAATTTGATCATCAAACAAATCTGCCCCACTCCAGGAAATGGAATCAAACATGAGATCTTAGGTCAGGACACCTCCATCTCTAGAAATCCAAAAAGAGAAGTGGTGGTTATTGGAGACTCTATTGTCTGGAACACTGCTACTGACAAGTTTGCTGTTTTTCTGAGGTAACTGATATCATCCCTAGAGTTAACAGGCACCAACTTGTTGACCCAGTTGTTGTTGTCCTGGTATAATCAATTGACATTAGTTTAAAGAGCACACTTTCAATCCAGAACAAATTTAGACAACTTGGTTAGAAACTGAAGAACATGTTTATGTTACGTTTCTAGTGGAATATCAAGTTGATTTTTCTTTTTAGCCTAAAAATCTATCATACCTTCTCACTTGCTGATTCTCTGTCTAGCTCAGTGACAGTTGTAATCTTTACTTTAACCTCCCTAGTGGTATGGTGTAAAAAACATTCTACTGTTATGCATCAGTATATTTTATATCTTATTTCATTTTTTTTTAATTACACCATGACTAACAAATGTAAAAATCTAAGGCAGTGGTTTTCAACCTGTGGGCCGTGGCTCCTTACTACAGGGGGGCCATCAAATGATTGTTGTAATTGTAAGTCATAAATATATAACATAACATAACATATATTATATTAATAACATAAGTATTTTATAGATATAGCTTAGCATGCTGCTTGACTTCCATTAAGCGTCCTTATATGTGATATGACAAGAAAGCTCATGCACAATGTAGTATAACTGCCTAATTACCCTTCATATCAAGGATAAGTGGCTTATGTTTGGTTCTCTTACAGGAAAGACACACAGGAAGGCCCATCTACAAACAAATAAACTGCTTCAGTGTCTCCTACTGATAAATCCAAACCCAAAATCCAAACCCAAACTAAAAAAGAGAAAATATAGCAGTGAGTACCTAGCTCTAGGTTTTACATGCATGGGAACTGAAAAGGAGCCACTGCCGCTGTGTGTTGTATGTTCCGAAGTGTTAGCAAATTCTTCAAGGTAAAGCAGTGATGATTTTTCACATCCAAAGTAAAACAGAAGCCACAATAAAGGGACAAACGTATCGACCACTCAAACTACAACTCGTTTGAAAATTTGTCAGATTTTCTAACAAAAGAACAAATGCAGCTACCAGCCTCTAACACAAAGTTAATTACAGAGCACCTGCAAAGTTTGAGGACCCAACTGCGCGACTACTTCCCAGCTCCAGATGTTTGGTTCAGCAGGATTGAAAATCATTTTGTAAACCTATGTGAAGTGGCCCTGGCTAGTTTGAGCGCAAAGGAGCAAGACGGCCTTGAGGTCCTATCCTGTCACAATGCTTCAAAATTGATTTTTTCAAAGAAATTCTTAAATTTTTGGCTTCATGTTACTTCGGAGTATCCTAAACGTTCGGACAAAGCAGTGAGATTTTTGATGCCGTTTCCAACAGCGTATCTTTGTGAAACTGGATTTTCTGTGCTGGTGGCACCAAAGACCAAACACAGGAGTAAGCTTAATGTTGAGCCAGACCTCCTCTTGCAGCTTCCTCTCTGTATCACGACATCCAGCATTTGGTATGTGTCAAACAGCACCAGCCCTCTCACTAAGTGAGCCAGAAAGAAGGTGCGCGTGTTTACTGCCAGGCTAGTTGTAGGCTACTGAGTGACTGTGTATTCATGTGTCCATTGGAAAATCCATGTGTTGAATATAAACAGATGGGGAGTTAACATCCACTTCTGTTTTATAATTGTTCTGATTATTGTGCATACTTTTGTTTCTTAACGTCTTCATAAGTTCATTGGCACACAAGGCTACCCCACACTTCTGGAAAAATGTTCAGTTCATTTTGATTCAGCCCGTTTAGTTTTGTTTTTGACAAGGCTAACGTTAAAGAAAGAAAGAGCTGTACTGGTGCCTTAGTTTTTACAATATTTTTTTTCTTTTAATTTATTTTATATATATTTTTATGAGGTGCTGATTGGACTCCTTCTGTAATCAATAAATGGTCTTTGTAAAGCCATGTTTGTAGCTTGTATATGAGTATTTTTTCTGATTACCGGTGTCGATTAGGCTACTGCTGAGGTATAGCGCTAGCCCGTTTCAAAACGGTGAGGACGGTCTGATCCTTGTACGGACCGCAGAAGTTTATATGTTCGGTCATGAGGACTGCGAGCTGCAATAGGTTGGGAAACTCTGATCTAAGGTATACAGCTAACCAAGACACTGAAAATTGCAAGACCATTGGGAGTATCAGGCACCAGCAGGTATCCTTTACTAGGCAGGGCTCAGAGAAACAGACAGAGCCTGAATGACAGACACAAACAGACACAGCTGAATGGTAGGAAACAGTTCTTTTTATATACATGGTGAAGTACACCACCTACAAAAAGAAGCCTAGCTTTCCTTCAAGCTCTAACTAGTCTTATTCCTCTCAATTAATAAATGGGCAAAAAAGCTACTTTCAAGTATCAAAAACCAAACCTGTTTAAAAAATCATATTCAAAATTCACCCAAGTTCCATTGGTTCCATTGTGTGTCACTAAATTCCTTTAAAAAAATTTAAAGACACCAAATATCCCTCTCAGCATGCTGAAACTGATCATTAAGAAATGAAAGATATATTGTTCCACCCAGATCCTGCCGAAAACAGGCTGTCCATTCAACCTTAGCAGCTGGACAAGGAGTTATCTGGTTAAATGGTTCAAAATGCCACTGTGAGGACAACTGTGACGTCGAAAGAGTTATAGACTGCAATGGTATAAGATGGGGGAGAAAATGTCACACGATGAGTAACATTATGTTTAGAATGGTGCCAATGCTGTCTGACCACAAGCACCATAGACTGAAGTGTGCAATGAGAAGTACATTGCAAAAAAATCAAGTTTTTAATACATATCTGCATAATCTGCATTGACAATGTTTTATGTAATGTAAAATAAGGTATATTTAAATAATACGTTTTTTTATTATTTATTTCAACTGTTAATGATTCATTGGGTTGTGTCACCATAAAAGTCTTCTGCCTAGGAGCAGGAAACTACAGGCTCTATTCTTATAAGAGATCACTGTAGGAGATCAAACATTTTTTTACTACAAAAATATACTGCAAATGCTCCTGAGTAGGACACTTTAAAAGTACATTTAAAAGCAAGCGACAGATTCCTGTTTGCTTTTGTGGTAACTGATACCATCCATAGAGTCTGAAGATGAGGCACATTGTGAAAAGAATAACACTAAACTGCCTTACATAAACATACTTTAATGGAAGTGTATCTGGTAGTACTTGTATATTGTAAAACCTTCCATAAATGAACGTTAGAAAATCATCCATAAAGTATACTGGCTGCTGATTTCTACTGAATGGAGGAGAATATGCATTGTGATCATGTCTAAATAAAGGCTGGAAAGGGTGATATACACATTTACTGCATTATATGCAACTTGTTCAGTCAACCCAGTAAAATTGCAAATAGGCCAATGAGGAATAATAAACATGAAAAATTAATTTAATATCAAGTTTTGGACTAGCACTCTCACACAACACTAGTCAGCTTCTACAGTCAAAAAACAGACTTGAGAATAGCTGTGTCATTGTTGAAATCCTTTAGTGAGTTATTATAAAAACATGTTTGAAGTATATCTTGTGTTTGTAAAGTCTTTAAGTAAAATGTCAGACTTTAAGTCACAGAGCAACATATGTCATAGTTGCCTGGTATTTCCTTAATTAAGACAAATTTAATGTTCAAACATTCTACCCCATAGTTGTTTCTTTTTCTTTGAGATCTTAACAGCACAATTCTAGCATACTGACCCTGACAGTAGTGCTCCTAAAACATGCTTTGTTCAGTGCCTTGGGGCAACCTTGTTGTGAAAGGCGCAATATAAAAATAAAGTGAATTTAATTGAATCTCTCAGAGATCTTGTACATTTTCATTCCAAAACTTCAAAGCAAAGACATTTTTGAAGAGTTGAAACAATTATTCTCTTTTGAAGCAGCCTGGATAGAGACATCATTGCAATTTTAGACAACTCCACTGCAAATGCTGAACTTCATTAGCAAATAATTTTCTCACCAAGATTCTGAAAGTTTTTATTGCATTTACTAAGCCATATCAGCATATTCAAATTGGAGTGGTGTAAGATTGTTATTCTAATTAACCTTATACATTTTAAAAAAGTAAAACTGCTTTACATTCTAGTACAGCCCAGAAATGGCTATATATACATACGGTAAAGTCTCACACAATTGCTATAGTCTCACTTTGCTGTGCATTGTATGTCACGTTACAAACTATTCAACCTTCTCCAATTCAGCTGAATCATTTGTCCAGCAAAGATGGACACACTAAAAGACTGGATATGTTATAATATGGCTTTAGTTTTTTTTAATCTTCATTTACTAAGTTTTAAATACAGAATTAAAAAATTAAAGCCAATAATATTTTGTATTTTATTGGGGATACTGGAATATACAGTTGCAAGACAAAGTTTGTGAACCCTTTGGAATTACCTGGATTTCTGTATTAATTACTCATAAAAATGTGGTCTGATCTTCAGCTACATCACAATAATATAAACCAATCTGCTTAAACTAATAACACACAAGTGTTAGTTGTACAATTCTTCTTGACAAATCTTCAACAACAGTTGTACTTCTTGTCAAATCTGAACACATCTTTTAAACATTCACAGTCTAGGTTGGAAAAAGAATGAACCTCTGGGCTAGTCAAGTGTTCCAATCAATGAGATGAGATTGAAGGTGTGGGTTGGAGGTGCCCTGCCCTACAAAAAAGGCACACAATGGTTGGTTACTGACAGAGTCTGCTCTTCTCAAGAAAGAGTTGTTCATGTGAACCGTGCCCCGAACAAAAGAAATATCAGAGGACATTAGAAGAAGAATTGTAGAGATGCATAAACCTGGAAAAAGGTACAAAAGCATTTCTAAAGACCTGGGTGTTCAGTAAGACAAAGTGCCTACAAATGGAGGAAATTCAGTACTGTTGCTACTCTCACTAGGAGAGGGCGTCTTGCAAAGATCACGGCAAGAGCGCAATGAGCAATGCTGAAGGAGGCGTAAAAGAACCCTAGGGTAACAGCAAAGGACCTGCAGAAATCTCTTGAACTTGCCAATGTCTCTGTTCATCTGTCCACTATAAGAAAAACACTGAACAAGAATGGTGATAATGGAAGGACACCATGGAGGAAACTACTGCTCTCCAAAAAAAACATTGCTGCAAGTCTCAGGTTTGCAAAGGGCCACCTGGATGTTCCACAATGCTTCTGGGACAATGTTCTTTTAACAGCTGAGACAAAAGTTGAAGTTTAAGAGAGCTGTTCACGCAAGGAATCCCAGAAATATCAATGAACTGAAACAGTTGTGTAAGGAGGAATGGTTTAAAATTCCTCCTAACCATTGTGCAAGTCTCATCAGCAACTACAGGAAACATTTGGTGGAGGTCATTGCTGCTAAAGGAGGTTCTACCAGTTACTAAATACAAGGGTTCACATACTTTTCCAGCCTGGACTGTGAATGTTGAAGAAAGATATAAGATGTGTAGAAGGGGTTAACCGATTCCTTTCTGCACAAGGACTGGACTTCTTGTGACACAAAACATTCCAGGCTTAGAGTTATGGCCGGAAAGGGGGATAACTGATAAGGATTCCAGATGTCCCCCTTCTCAAGGAAGGAAACCTAACACTGACCATTTGGCCAAAGTCTGTGAACTGTCCAAACACCGTGACCTCTCCCCATTACCATAGTAATGAGCTACGTCAGAAGCAGCAGAAAAAGGCTATTACCATAGTAATGAGCTACGTCAGAAGCGGCAGAAAAGGGCTATATAAACTGGAAGTTTTGTACCGGCACTTTGAACAATACTTCAGTTTTATTGTTCCTTGAATGCAATAAAACTCATCTGTTTAACTTCATCTCGGGATCCAGAACTTATTTGTCTGTTACAACAATGTTTAAATGATATGTTCAATATTGACAAGAAGTATAATTGTTTGTGTGTAATAATATAATAATAATTTAAGTAGATTGTGTTTGTCTATTATTGTGACCTAGTCAAAGATCAGACCACATTTTTATGAGAAATTAATGCAAAAATCCAGGTAATTCCAAAGGGTTCACAATTTTTTCTTTCAACTGTATAACATACAAGACAAAACACAGAAACAAGCTCACTGTTCCTCAGGCTGTGACAGGAGATCACATACTGTGCTGCCAGCTCAATATCACCTGTAACCCACAACTGACAACCCACTGAAGCTAAGCTAACCTTTTCTTGCAACTGTATATAATTATAAAATACAAATAAACCCATTTAATGTACTTCACTATTACAGTTTGAATGTGCAAAATATTATTATACACTGATTTTATTTATGGATTTTAACAGATATGTTCAAAATGGAAATAAAAAACATACACAGCTGTTTACATTGTCAATGACTGTCAATAACTGAGTGTTTTAATGTGTTTTACATTTGTTCCCTAAAATTGGGGACCACAGCTTTGTTTGAAGCGAAGCCCACAAAAATTAAACCTGGCCCTGGATGATGAGTTCCTTTCAGATACAATTCCACAAAAGTAAAAAAACCCTGATGAAGTACAGTATATGTCTAATTCCTATTTAGATCTTTGATATAACTCTGCATTTATGGAATCTTACACAGCAAATGAAACCTTGCCTCATTTTACTTGTTGAGAAATCTATATCTGTATTTCTAATATGACTGCCTTATCATAAAGTGTCTCCAATACAAACATAGATCTTAATAATAGGTTCTCGGCAAAAGATTGACTTACCCAAAGTCTAAGGTACCTTAAACTACCAAAACTGAATTATGAAGTGAGAAGGTTAGCTTTTGTAATTGAATCAATGCATATGTTGCACATTATTGCCCATTAATGTCCAGTACTAATACAGTCATCTGTTTTTGATAAAGTAATAGTCTTAAGACTTAATTAAGTCAGATAAAATGCCTATTAGATATAGTCACATCTTATTCACACAGTTTTAATTTGGTTTAATCAACTAAACCAGACTAAAATCACACTTACTTTTAGATTACTAAAACCAAATTAATTTTAGTCACATTTTCATCATACAATTCAGTCATGTAAAATCTATAGGTATTTTACTTCAATTTTACTTGTCATTTTACATTTTTACTTCAATTCACTTTTACTCTTTGGAGATTAAGAGAATTAATATTTTCTGAGTCTTGTCTTAATTTACTCAAAAATCCAAGTTCTTGTCATCACCGTTGTGGATTATTTTCTTGAGTACATCATCATTATTGACTAAAATGAAAAACAGCTCATTATTGATCATTTTCACCTTCAATTTAATCAACGAAACAAACCTGAAGCACAGGCATGTCACTTTGTTAGTGTGATGCTAGCAAGACACCATTAGCAAAAATGGAGATAGATGCTGCAAATTCCAGGCTATAAAAGGGCTGGGTTTTTACAGACCCTTATGAGTCCTCATCCTTTATCCTTGAGTATGGATTTTTAAAAAGCTAATCACTTGAAGACAGTTTATATTGTTCTTAGACTACTGTAGTTACTCAACTGAAATAATATGGTGTTGAGAGGTCAAGTTATTAATAATATTCTATCAATAAATAAAAAGATTTAGATACTGCTTGTCATGTCATATTTTTAAGTAACTCATGCAGTAATTTCCCTCTAGTTGCTGCTGACTGAGTATTGGCAGGGAGGTCTGCAAGATAAATTAATAATAATAGCAATAATAAAAATACAAAAGTGTACTTTAAGAAATCGTATATAAATACAATAATTTATTAAGTGCCACAGTTCACTATCGTATTAAGAAAGTCTCATACAATGTTTCTGTATAAGATTACCTATTATATAGCTTTTATTGTACTTTTAATTCATTTTATGACCTTTGAATTCTGTAATGTATTTGAAGTATTTAATAATATAATTTACATTGTGGAGCAAAGACTTGAACTTTTTGATAGGATAATATAACATATTCATAGATGGTTCAAATGAGAACTTTTATTATAAGAATCTTTTTTGCATTGCGGTAATGAAAACAGAGACAAGATGGCATTTTAATATCATAGGTCACAGGTGCATACATTTTTTATTTTGTTTACTCCTACTTATTGTCATATTTTAAGTACATTTTCTTTATCCTTCCACACATCCGAGTAGTATTTACAACATTTACAACCCTTAACTCATGCATCCAAAAATAACAGTTACAGTGCTACTGGAAAGTTTGTGAATTCCTATTTTAGTTCTTTTAATTGTTACATTTTTACTAAGAAATCCTTGTTTAAGAAAAAAATAGTCCTTACTTTTCTAAAAGAAGGGGTTTATATCCACAAATTATATGTATCGTTTAGATGCAATAAAAAAGAAATAGATAAGAATTAGAATTAGTGCAAATGTAAGTAATCCACAAGGTTCTCAGTCAATGAGGTGAGTGTAACAAGGTGCTAAAATACTGGGGTACCAAGTTAACGAATCAAAGAGCCAGTCACAAGAACAAAATTTGGGAGGGCCTCTACTACAAATGCAGCCGATAAGAATGCAACTTAATTCTTATTACCACATTTGCAGTGCTTCGGCACAGCATGGCGTGTTAATCACTGGCCAAAGAAGATCGATAGGTGGCAGCTGTGGTCCGTTAGATGTTAGTAATATTACTGCTTCATTTAATGTTTCTGTACTGTGCTTCTTTAAATAAACTTAATGTGGAATATTAATATGGAATTATGTAACTAAGGGAAATTTTTGGTAGCTGAAGATAAAAACAATAGAAGTATAACGCTTCTGAACCTTATAAACTCTATTTAATTATTAACATAAATGTATTAGACCTAAAGTACATACAGTAGCTGGTAGTGCTAACTAACAATAAAAAATAAAGTAGATAACAGTATTCCACCTTCATCATAAACATTTTATGTAACAAATTCTTTAACTAGGTCACTTACTGTGGTGTTTTTGTCCTAACTATATAAACTTTATATACTTTGTAAAAAGCTATAATGTTTGACCTTTTCTATTAATACTTGCTGACATTACTGTTGTAAAAAAAAGTTGTAGGACTCCACTTTATATGGAATGGGAATGTTAATATGGAATCATGTTAAATGGAAATTTTGGTAGCTAAAAATAAAAATAACCAAAGTATAATAATGTTTTTGAATGTTATTAACGATATTACTTTAAGAATAATAATGAAAAAAATATACATGTATTGCAGCAAGTGGTAGATAAAAATAAAAAATAAAGTACATGGTATTCCACCTACTTCATAAACATTTATTACATTGATGTCTTTAACTTGATCACTGCGGCTATTTTGGGAAGGCACTGACATGCTCCTTTAACTACATCTGTTGTAATGGAAAATCAAATGCCAATCAGAGGCTCAGTGGTAAAATTTGATTTCAGCCAAAACCCAAATTACCTTTTTAACAAATTGCCCCTTGGGCATAATACTTTATCTAACAATAAAATACTATGGAATCTACAGATATAGCCATTGAAAATGGGCGGTAAAACCCTGTACCGCGACAAATTATCTGCAGAATACCACAGTACGTGATTGGCTAGCCAAAATGACTGACAGGTGGCACTTGTGGTGTATTAGTTGTGAGTGAAACGAGTGTTTCATTTAATCTCTTTACTGGGCATGTTTAAATCCACTTATTATTGAATATTAATATGGAATTTTAAAACTAAATTGAACTCTTGGTAGATGAGCACAAAAATAACAGGAGCATAACGTCTCTGAACGTCATAAACTATATTAACTTAGGAATATAAATGTTATACAAACTGTATATGGAGTCTGCATGTGATTACTTGGAAACATTTCGCCTGCCCTTTTCAGCTAAAACTTTAGCTGCCGAGCAGTGCGTTGTCATAATGGCTTTGGTGTGTGACTCGCATCCTGGAAGCAGGGGTTTGAATCCTGCTCAGGACATGGGTTTTCCATAAAAAAATAAACATTACTTTTAAAAAATCTAAAATAGTAATTATGGACACTGTATTGAATATTTTGGTATTTCTAAATATCACAACATGTTCAAAGTTAAATGATTTATTAATAACAACTAATAATTTCAAACTGCTTGTATTTTAAATTGTATTTTGTTCAGGGTGATTTGTCACTGTTTTCACAACCTTCAAATTCTTATTAAATGCTATTTTTGACTCAGGATGTTCCAGACCTCTCTTTAATTCGTGAAACTCCCTCTGTATTTCCTGTTTTCACACAGATAAGAATAAACTACAGATGCAGCCATTCAAAATGCACGGTACAAACCCATACTGCGGGCAACTATGCGTGCACCACCGTGCCGTACCGCGGTACGTGATTGGTTGGCCAAAATGACCGACAGGGGCACTCGTGGTGCATTGGTCGGTAGTGAAAAGATTTAATCATTTAATCTCTTTACTGTGCACATTTTAATCTGCTTAGTATTGAATATTTATATGGAATTCTACCACTAAAGGGAATTTTTAGTAGCTGAGCATAAAAAGAAGAGGAGCATAACACATCTGAAGGTCATAAACAATATTAATTTAGGAACATAGACATATTATGTAAACTGTATATTGCTGGTATTGGTATTTTAAAGAAAAAATACACACTAGCATTCCATTTCTCCCTAAACATTCTAAGCATCAAAGTCTTACATGTGGTTATTTCGGAAATGTTTTTATGTGCTCCTTCTGACCATATTACTGTACGTTTATATACTTTGTGAAAAGTGACGTTTTAACCTTTTCTGCAAATATGCTCGTTATCAGAGTAAACAAAGCATACTTTCAGAATTTGATTAATAGGGAATATAATATGGAATCGCGTATCTAAAGAAATTAATAACGATATAATTACATTCATGTACTGTAACACAAACAGTAGTATATACACATATCTATTGATATGTGTACGGCTGTTTCACTGTTTGTCATATGACTACGTCAGTGGCGTGATGGTTTAAGTGACTGACTTACAAGCGAGAGGTTAGGTGTTCAAATCCAGCTATTGCCAAAGAAATCAATAACGATATCAATTCAAAGATCTAAATATATTTAACGCATATTCCTGACATTAGAGGGTGTGTCTGCTCGCCTGTGCGGTGACATCACCGTCTTTCCCTCTGAATAGCTACAGTAGCAGGAACCTGTACCGTGTGGATCCCTTTAGATCTCCCTTCAGATTTATAGTTATTAATAATATCTTCAGTGTCGCATTAACATTGGAATGTTCTTCCAAGTGTAAAAAGAGGCAATACGCAACGTGTCTCTTTCATACATTTTCAGTTTACAGACCGTACAAGATCATTTTTTATGAATAATGTCTTCCGCATCGCATTAAAATTGGAACGCTTTTCACAGGTGTAAATCCACCTATTTTCTAACCGCTTTATCCAGGAAACCTATGCTGAAAGTTTATTAAGATACTTAGAAGACAAAGATAACGATTTACGTTGCGTTTGTCAGATTGTGAATCAATAAAGACATTTAATTAAACAAGCGTTTGCGATTTAAATCAAAATGGGGGTAACGGGGACTCTTTATTATTTCTCTCTCTCTCTCTTATTATCAACACTTGTTCAATTCAGGTTCTTTTGGTTTCACGGAAGGCTTCTCAGATAGTTGGGTATTCAGGTAGATTGCCACGTGAAAGGATTAGTAAATATATTTTGTTAAAGCAAGTCACTTTTTTGCGACACATAAAAGACATATTGTGGCATTATTATATAGGACGGACACAGTGACTCAGACACTCGTTGAATGAAAAAGGGCGCTTTATTTTTCGGTACAGCTGGTATAGCACCCAAAGAAACGCAAAGCGTTTTTAATAAAATGCTTCTATTCATTCATAATCTTACTCACATAAGTCACATTCCCGAATTCCCCCCTTAATTAAACGTTTAAAATACACGAATTTCATAAAAACTACATACGTTTCGAATAGAAAGAATAATATTCTGTAGTCTTCCTTGTATGTAGAACAGATCAGCAGGTCTTTTTTCCCCCAATCAGAGGCTCTGAAAACAGCGTGCCGCCCACTGCGCTGTGTCAGAGGGGGAGGTAGCACCGGGAAGGAGGAAGCACGGAGCTCAGTATTGCACAATGGCTGTAAAGCACCAATTGCGTCTGCGTTCATAACTTAGTGTTTAAAATTAGACAACGTAAATCATTTTCTTTGACTTCTAAGTCCCTTAATTATCATTAAGCACAGGGTTTTTTTGATACCATCGTTAGACAAAGCAGGAACTTATTATACTTTTCTAATAACATTACACGTGGAAAGATTACAAATTGCAGATTTTAATTGCCTTTAATTTTGTTATACATTTTAGAAAAGTTTCATCTATGCATACACCACAAAACTATTCTCGATTGTATTTCTGAATGCTATGTATAAAAAAACTTGCAGCTTACTCAACTATTCTAATATGATCAGGAGGAAGTATATTGCATGTCTCATGGTCTCACCCCATTTTCCCCCATTTTAATTAAAATCGCAAACACGTGTTTAATTAAATGCCTTTATTGATTCACAATCTGACAATGCAATGTAAATCGTTATCTTTGCATTCTAAGTCCCTTAATTCACTTTAAGCATAGCTTTCTCACTATTTAGATTTAATTTTCATACCATCCTTAAAGCAGGAGTGTATACTATTTCCTCATGGGATCAAACATGGAAAGATTAGAGTGTAATCTTTTTAATTTTAAAATAAATTTTAGAAAACTGTCATTTATATAAAAAGTTGCATTTAATACCATTCGATACTTATATTAATAGTAGGCTGGGCAAACGATTTTTAATTTTTTTAAAAAATCAAAAATGAGATATAATGATGTGTTCCTGCTTAACTTAGACATTGCATGACTTTAAAACCTATAAAAACAGGTTTCGAGAGTTAATAACCACTTTTTATGTGCAAAAAAACTGGTTATTTTTCTTCCTCGTGATCAGCTCAGAATCTTTGTGTACGCTGTAAGGTTTTTACTTCTTAATTAAACATTTAAAATACACAAATTTCATAAAGACAACACACATTTCGAAGAGAAAAAATCCCATTCTTTTCTCTTCCTGTTGTGTGAAACTGATCAGCAGGTCTTTTTTTCCCCAATCAGAGGCTCTGAAAATAGCGTAACACCCACTGCGCTCTGTCAGAGGGGGAGGCGGCGTGGAGCTCAGTATTGCGCAATGGCCCTTCTATAGCGTGGAGTACGAATGGCACCAATTGCATCTGCATTCATAACTTAGCGTTTAAAATTAAACAATGTAAATGTTAATCATTTTCTTTTACTTCTAAGTCCCTTAATTATCATTAAGCACAGCTTTCTCACCACTTAGACTACTTTTTGATACCATCCTTAGACAAAGCAGGACCTTGTTGTACTTTCTAATAACATTACAAGTGGAAAGATTACAGATTTTAATCGTCTTTAATTTTGTTATACATTTTAGAAACATTTCATCTATACAAACACCACAAAACTATTCTCGATTGTATTTCTGAATGTTATGTTACACTTGTTTTGAATACATCCAATTAAGAAAGTTAGGTGTTAGCATAAACTATTAGTAATCAATAATATTAAATTTAGCACTGTAATAAATTGTTGCACTTTCCCCCCCATCTTGTAAAAATATATTTTCATTGCTCAAATATACATTAAATGTGACTATCATAAAATAAGTTAAATACAAAATTAAAGAAAAAAATAGGGTAAAATATAATTCAAAATATTTTGCTAACAATGTTAAACTGTTTATAAAAATAAAAAGTATTAATTAAGGAATAGGATGGCACAGTTGTTGGTATGTTTTTTATTTTGTTTCTTTTTCATAAATACAACAGTAGTACCTGATGTCTCAGTGGCTTTCAAAATTAAATTATGAATGCAAATCTCTGAACTAGAAAGATAACTAAGATATCCATCCATTTCTAATGGTGGTGAAGTGGTTAGCATTGCTATCTTGCAGCACTGGGGCCCTAGGTTCAATTCCTGCCATCCTGTGTGTGTAGAGTTTGCATGTTCTCTCTGGGTTACGTGGTTTTTCTCCATATGTATGATATGATTCCCTCTCACACTCCAAAACATACTGGTAGGTTAATTGGCTTATGGGAAAACTGGCCCTGGTGTGTGTGTGTTTGTGTCTGTCTGTCCTGTGATGGACTGGTGCTATGTCCAGGGTGTATTCTGCCTTGCGTCCGTTGCTTACTGGGATAGGCTCCAAATCCTCTGTACTGGATAAAGAGATTAGAAAATGGATGGAAGTAAAGGCACTGTGTGGATGGAACTATACACACTGTTAGAAACCCACTATGAGATGGCAGCATCTCACTGAGGATAAATTATTTTATAGTGCTGGCTTAAGGAAACAGCCTTTCCACCTCTCTTGCACATCAGTTTCCATACCTAGTTAGTTATTTAAACAAATTGCCTCTAAATATAAACATCTTAAGATGCCGGCTATGTGGATCAGCATCAGGTATGCTTGCCCATTCCTTCAATTCATGTGCATCCAACACACAGTTCAATGCTAACAACTACACAAAATCTAAAATACAATCCTCATTTCAGTATCTATGTAAACATGTAGTCTGTTAACTTCATCATCTTCGTCAAAAGTATGCCTAACCCCATTAGAAAGTGTTCTTGTTATCAGTGTATTCCTCAACTTTCCCCAAATTATCTTTTTCCTACCAACATCTCTAGTCTTATATCCTGCAATAACTCAGCCAACACTTAAATCCCCAAAAGCTGCTTGTGTTAATTTCTTTAAATCACAAATATCATACGTAAATACTGGCCATGTAATACTCAGCATTGTGGATTAATAGTTTATTTTAAAGGAAACTAGAGAAACTAGGAACTAGAGAAATCAAGAAAGGCTTTTTTTCTAGAATTAATAAATGCACATCCTGTTTACTGGGGAAATTAAATTCTCACTGAGCAATCTCCAATATGTTCAGAATTTGACAGCCAGAATCCTGATCGGGATGCATTACGTTCATCTTCAAGTGTTTGCACTGGCTTCCTATCAGGTTTCGAGTCAACTTCAAAATCCTCACCCTCATTCAGTACCTATCTGGCTTATTATCTGTCTGCTCCCCACCTTCGTCCGTCTGACTCTGGTCTTCTAGCTGTCCTCGAGAACATCTACATTCTGTGGGTGACAGAACCTTCTCTAGCTACACCCCAGAGCTCTGGATTTGTATTCCTAGTGATATGAGTCACCTACCTTGAGTACATTTAAATCTAACCTCAAAACCTTTCTTTTCAGAAGTCTTAGTGTCTGTATCTGCTTCATTTTCTAATTTTGGTAGAACTTCTAAGTGCTTGTCTTTCTTATATGTATTTACTTTGTACTCTGTGGTCCTTATAACTGTTTTTACATCTACTGTATTGCTTTGAGATGCCACTTTTAAAGGTGATATATAAAATAAAGTTTTTTTATTATTGTTATAGAGAAACATGATCAGATTTTCCCTGTTTCAGAAAAAAAGATTTAAAGTATACTAGTATGTTACTCTTCTCACACCCTCTTTGCTAAATGGCTTTTCATACTAATCTGATCAATCTCACTGCCTATTTTCTGTGCTTTCTTTATCTTGCTAGACTTATAATTATTCTGAAAATTTTCTTATTGAAATGACTCATTTCTAAATACCTGTATTCACTGTTAACATCTTGCAGCAACTCTGCGACAAAATATACACTTAGCTCAACCTGAGAGTTCATCCTGCTACCAACATTGAATAAAAAAATCCTTAGATTTCTATATTTATGTCTTTATTTAGTGGTTTCATTAGTGACAAAGGCTAAACTTTCTTGGAAAAATGTATTTTATGTGTTGCGAAAAACTGACTTACTTTAACAAAATATACTTAAAAATCCTTTCGCCTGGCAATCTACGTGAATGCCCAACTATCTGAGAAGCCCTCCATGAAACAATGTTTGCTACTTATTTAATTAAGGCTCTCTGACAGAATTGCTGTTTTTTATGCGTGCTAATTTTCGGATTCCTTAATCTATTTCATGTTTGCATGTTCTTTAATAACATACACCTTTCTGTGACTTTTTTGTATATCTAAGCAAGTGTTCCTGCATCCCTCTTCTGTATTATGTCTAGTCATGACTTTTTTCTGTTTCCTTATTTCAAAGTAACACCTGCTCCATTTCTAAAATCTTTTGCTCATGTGCATTTTTGTATTTTTTACACCTCTTAGCACTTTAACATCCTAAATTTTAATTTGCCTTAATTTGTAGACTGAATTTTAGTTTTAGCCTTAAAGAGCTTAAGTTTTCACTATCTTTTGTTTCTTGTCCTACAACTGTTATTATTGATCACCGAATTATTGTACCTGAAATTACTTAATTCACCCTTTTCTGAACGTCTATGACAGGCAGAGATAGTGCTGTCTCTGGTGCGATCTTTTGCAGCTGACATTTCTCTGTTTTAAACGAATAAGAAATTAGATTGCTCATAAATCTAATAACTTCTTCTACATAAACACAGCGTAATTGCTTTCTGAAAATGCTGTTTTTCTTGTCAATTTGGAGACCTTGATTAAAACTGATTTGAGATGTCAGAAAGGATTTATTTTCTTTGTGTATTTCTGTGTGCGCATTTCCTACATTGCTTTGTTTGTCGAGATTTTAACTTTATATTTAGGCTCAGATTTCAACTATAAATCGTACACTAATTACTAGCAGTAAATACTGATGTTTTGCTCCCTCTTACCACAAAAATCTATATGTACTGTAGCTGGGACGAACTTTTTGTAAGTGTCTCTACCTACTGAGATTTGGACATGGAACGGATAAAGATGGCGACAGAGGGCGGGGGGGGCGTCTTCCCGCCTCCATAACTAAAATGCCAATTAGGAGTGGCTTAAGCGACATACACAGTCGTGTAACTGACAGTTTGAGGTAGCCTATTGTGTAGATTTCGCTTTGTTGCTGACAGGTTAAGCTTTCGAAACTCAGCCCCAAAGTCATGTGACTGATTTTTCGCCCTGTATCATTGGTTAAATAGATAGATAGATACTTTATTGATCCCGTGAGGGAAATTGCAGTGCAACAGCAGCTTAACACACACAACACAGCCACAGTGTAACGAATTAAATGCAATGATCACAAGCACCACCATGGTAACTGGGATGTGTAGTTTTTAATTCAGTTTGAATTATAACTGTACGTACTGTCTTTGTATTTGACCAGGTCTTTAAAGAGAGGGCGCGCCAAAAATTTTCGGTGCCGTCGTCTCCGCTTTAAAGGTACCCCCAGTCCTGGAAAAATTTGACCTCGGAACATTTGCCCAGCGTATTAATAGAGATAAGCTCTCTATTAAAGCTCAGATAAAAGATCAAACAGCAATATCTCATACACTGGGACTGATCTGTGATCTGTGATGTGGTTGAGTGTGAATTGTGGCGCTCTAGCAGGCTAGCTGGTGTCTGTGTGGTTCGTGCCAGCTGGCTGTGCAGAAAAATAAAACCCGGTTTAACAACTCTTAAGCATACTGTAGTTTTTGTTAGACCATTAGACATGCAATACACTTCCTCGTGATCATCTTAGAATCTGTGAGTAAGCTGCAAGTTTTTTAAAAAAATTTAATTATACATTTTAAACACCTCCGTACAGATGCAGTACAATCACATTCTCCTGTCTTCCCGTGGTGTAAAACAAATTAGCAGGTGATTGAGATAACAATGCGATGCCCACACTGGGGTAAAGTTAGCTTGAAGTTCGAAAATGATTTTGGCACGCCTGTAGCTTTTTCACGAAACCTCCTACAGTTACGAAAACACCTGCTGTGTGTACAAAGTACATTGTGACTGTTTTCACAGCCTTCACTATGTCCTTTTTAAGCCATTTTTTTAACCACGCTCGAATATTCTTTTATTCATATCTTCGGAAGGGAAACACAGAAAGCCTTTAAACCAAATGCATTTTAAAGACCACGACTTATGAAAATGTTCACAGCCTCCACATAAAACTATCAGTGAGCTAATTATCTTTTTTTAAACCTCCGGTTTTTCATCGATGCGTAATTACGCACTAACTGGAACCAAGGGGAGGGGATCGCTGTGTACATATGTTCAGAATGCGAGATATACTGCTCAATATGGCTTCGTGCGAAAAACCTGTATATCACCATACGAAGCATAACAGCAAAGCCTCCAATTACCCAGACTGTAAGCACAGGAATAAAGTTTGATTTCTGAAATCCTTTCCTTATGTCCTGTTTTCATTCAGGTAAGGGTCAACTATATACACGATACTGCTGACAGCAGGAAAATTCCTATACTTTACTCAGCAGCGTCGTATAAACAGCACCCATGGTTCAAACCAATTTTTTTTACACAGAAGACTGACACAGCTTTGCGTTGTGAGTCTGTCTTTCTAAGAAAACATGTCTCCGTGGGGGAAGGTGGAGTGTGTGTCTTTCATTGGAAGACTTGCCCTGTTCTACTTTGAAAATACCTGTGAAACCAGTTTGTTTACAAACAATGTAGACACAGAGACTCAGACAGTGAAGTGAAATTCGGCAGAGGCAGCACTCCAGGCAGGGTTAGAGGGAGGGAGAGAGAGAGAGAGATGCGAAAACCGTGCAGCACCAGGTGAATGCACAATATTAATGTAGGGCTTTCGGGCTCACATGGATTTGTGCTCTACACCCTGTTGTACCGCTGTGTACATACAGTATGAACATGTTGTGATATTTAGAAATATAAAAAATGTCAATATAATGCCAATAATATTTGCTATTTTAGTTTTTCAAAGAAATATTTATTTGTTAAAAGAAAACACATGGCGACAGCTGGGTTTGAACACCCGACCTCATGGTTATAAATCAGTCACTTAAGCTATCACGCCACCAAGGCAAGTCATGTGACAACTACTGAAACAGCCATAAACATATCAATGGAAAGTCTTATACTACTGTTTGTGCAACAGTACATGGATATAGTTATACCGTTATTAATTTATTTAGATACCCGACTCCACATTATATTTCCTATTAATCAAATTCTAAAAGTATGCTTTTGTTTACTCCGATAACGAGTATATTCGCAGAAAAGGTTAAAACAATCACTTTTCACAAAGTATATAAAAGTACAATAATATGGTCAGAAGGAGCACGTTTCCGAAATAACCACATGTAACACTTTGATGCTTAAAATGTTTAGGGAGAAATGGAATACTGGTGTGTATTTTTTCTTTAAACTACCAAGACCAGCAATAAACAGTACAGTTTACATAATATGTTTATGTTCCTAAATTAATATAGTTTATGAGCATGTGAAAGGCATGGTGAATCAGAGATTCTCAAGACTTACTTTGTATGATTGGAAATGAATACGTGATCGGATGAACGAAATGCTGTGGTGTTACTTTTTGTCAATGAAAAAATAAAGTATTTTCGTTTACAAAGATGGTTACAAAGAATGTGGACTAGGGTAATACTTTGAGTTTACAGCTTGTCCAAGGTCATTTATTATTAATACTACTGAAATATTTATGATAAAGGTGGTAGGTTGTGTACTTTTGTCCAACTTATAAAATATACCAACTTTTTAATGCATAATGATTAAAATGCTGTAATACACAGTTTAAATTTAAAAGTCTAAAGAGTATACATAATTCTTAATTGAATAAAGATTGTCTCTCAGCAGTGATCGGGATTCGAAACCGATTGTTTTCTGGTGACAACTCAAATGCTGTACATGAGAGGTTAAACTTTATTAGCTCCACCTGGAGGTTTTACAAGGTGATTCTGGATACTATTAACATAATCTTATTTGCATACGGTAGGGCGCGGTATGACGCGACATACGTGTTATGACACGTTTTGATGCGACACGCCCACCGCGTTGTACCGCAGCATACCCCGCTCGTTTTGAATGGCTGCATCTGTACAAACCTCACTGGCTGCACAAGGAGGCCCAGTGCCCTGTTTATTGACTTTACACTGTTGTGTCCATTTTTGTGTCTTCTAGCTGTATATTGACTAATGACACAGAATGTTTTTCGGCTTTGCAGCCTTTCTTGGATGTGCCTTCTTCCTCCTTAACACCCGAAGAAGACCACAGCGGACACATTGTGCTTCTTTTCTTCTCTTTTCAACATAGAATAAACCTTTGCATGTTAAAATGTATCTGTCTTCAATGCTGGTATTACTAGCATATTCCCCGCACACTCTAAAGCTAAAATTGTTGAAAATATTTAATTTTTAGATATTTAGGATTGTCGGGTGCAAAAATGCAATTTCTTCAGGATGAACAGAGAAAATTTATATTAAGAAAAAAATGTCTCACCTCCATTTCGCACACATTTTGGGCAGCAGTCTCCTGAGGATATGAGTTGACTTTCTTCTCTCCCACAATGAAGAAAAGGACAGAACTTTGGGCTACACTCAACTTTTCCATGAGAACACGAACACACTGTGCACTTGGAGATGGTCCACTGACTTTCATGCTGTGACAAAGTCAAAAAAGGGAAACAGCAGATGCTTCCTTTACTGATGTGCTAAAAACATTCTATTTGCTTTACAATACAAACTCAGTTGACAACTGCATCATATCATTTTGAGATCTTTTAACACCTAATGTTTCACACTGCATTCCTTTTTTTAATTTTATATTTTACAATTGTCCATTTCTTATTAATTTACAAGGAGATAAATCTACAAAGTCTACAATCTACAATAACTGTCATATACATTATAAGCAATAAAGATAAAAAACAGGATATGCACCCACAAAAAAGATTCCCCTTAACTGCTCCACCACACCCCCTCCAAATAAAACAGTTTACATATATAATAATACATAATCAAAACATCTGTAAAAACTATATTCATATATACAATTTATTTCATATTTATATTTCTTAAAGAATGTCCTTTGTTTTTGAACAAACTTTGATCAAACTTAATTTACTTTCATAAAATAATCATTAAATTAAACAATTATTATCTTTATCTTTCATTATTTCATATAATATCACTTCGCACAATATTACTCATTCTAATTTTCTTCCATCTCCAAAAAGCTTATTCTGATTCCTTAATTTATGCGTTATCCATTCTATTTTATAGACTTCACTAATTGTTTTGGTCCATTTACTGATTTGAGGTGCTTGGGGTTTAAGCACCTCAAATCAAATTAAGCATTTTTTATTAGCTTTAAAATGTTTTTTTCTAAATATTCTAATGAGACACTTATCTATTTCAGGAAACAAGATCTGTGGAGTTCTTCCAAGAAGAAAGTTCTCTGGGCATAGAGTTGAAATTTAAAAATAATCCTTTGAAAACAGGGCAGGTATATAAAATATGTGTATGAGGAGCTTTAGTCACACAATTTATCCAACAAGCAGTTGTGTGTGTTCTATTATATTTAGGTTGTATTATAGGTGTTTTAAAAAATCTAATCTGAATTTTTCATACATATTCCCTCTAAAACCAAGAATTAGCTGTCTTAAAAGTATTCTGAGAAATATAATTCCCAACATTAGAAAGTGATTCTACTTGTAACTCATTTTCCCATTTGTCAATAACTTTTAATTTCTCCTACTTTTAATTTATCTCCCAACAAATGACTTAATTGACCCAACACATTCTTAACATGTAATTTATCATATGTATTTGCTATAGACTGAATCAAAGGATGAATTTCATCAAATGTTTTCTTAATTCTCTTCTTTGTAATCTTTGTAATATAACTTCTAATTTGCAAATATTTAAAAAACTGAGACTTTAGGAGGTTATATCTTTTACATAAATCCTCAAATGAATCTACCCCTTTATCGGGAATTATTTGATGATACCTAATCAGTCCTCTATCTGCCCATAACTTAAAAGTATCATCTTATGTATTTGCTTTAAAATCTGGGTTAGTCTTAATTTCCCTTAAATATATTAAATCCTGTTTTATCTGCTTATTTTTACAGACAGTAACCCATACTTATACAGTATTCTGAATACATATTTTTTTCAAAATAGTTATAATATTAAATAATAAATATGTTTTAAAGAGTTATCTAATAAAAGACTAATATATTCTTACAGTGTTCCATTAACTCTTACTCTAGCTCTGAGCGCACTATATATAATTTGAAGCCAACTGAAAACAGTCAAAGTTAAATTTTCTACAAGTCTCAAATATAGATGGCCATAAAACCCTATCAAAGGCTTTCTCCTCATCTAATGTTAACAGTAATACTTGCTCCTTTCTTTTTTGAGAATGCTCAATCACATTAAATGTATGTCTAACGTTATCACTTAAAAGTCTATTTAGTACAAAACCTGACTTATCAAATTAAACTAGGAACAATCTTACCTAATCTACTTGTAATCATTGATGTAAGCAAAAATGTTTGATCAGTACTCAGTAATGATATACAAGTCAGTCATTGAGAGAAGGGGGAAAGTGTGAATGACAGACTTGTTTTTGTGTAATTTTCTCCATTCACATGCAGGTTTCAACTTCACACCTTTCTGCGCTTCGCACCACCTGAGCGGCCTCTCTGCCTCTCCTCTGCTCCCGCCTCCTCCACTCTCCCAGCTTTTGTTCTCCTATGCTATTTAAATCTTTGCTGTCTCCTCTGTCTTTCTCACACCCGAAGAAGGCTCCACATGTGAAACGTGTTTTCTTTCTTCTCTTTTCAGCATGGAATAAACCTCTTATCCTTTGCAGCCCAGGCATGCTGACGCAGCTACCCAACTTAAATATATCAATTACTTTATCTATGTAAATAGAATTTTAAGTAGGTTTTTAAAGATTGATATAAAAAGTGGGATGTTTGATTTGCAAAAAACAAAAGATACATCAATAATAACATGTTAGAGATATCAGACTTTTTAAAGTAATAATAAAAAGCTATGTTAATTTTATATTATTTCTCTCTGTTATTATCATGTGTTAAGAAGAACATTCATCTTACCCCATAGATCTGTCCTTCATATTGACAAAACCCTTGAGTCTGTAGGTCACACTCAGGGCAACATTTATTTGGAGGCACTCTGAGCTGTTCCCCCTAAGGATCAGAAAAAAAAGGTCTTGGGTGAGACTGTTCAAAACACGACAATGAACCCATTCATCCATTTGCTAACTACTTCAATTTGGGGCCACAGGGGAACCAAAGCCTATCCCAGGGAGCAACAGGCACAAAGCAGCATACACTCTGGACTGGACAGTCCACTGCAGGGCACACACAGACATGCATACTCTCACACCAGGGTCAATTTTCACAGAAGTCAATTAACCTAACAGTTCAGTTTATTTGTCACATGTACAAGTGCAATGAAATGCTTATTTGCATGAATGCTCAGATACAAAGATTTTAAGGAAATAGCAACAGTAACACAACAAAGTTAAATAACATAAAACTTAAAAAACAAGTCAGACAAGCAGTGTCAGAAGAGAAACAAACATCAGTGTGAGTCAATGGTAGTGGCAGAGTTCAATAATCTGACACCTTGCGGGAAGGAACTGTCTCTGAATCTGGAGGTACATGCCTTTATGCTCCTATAATGCTTACCAGAGGAAATGGGAGAGAAAAGTGAGAAACCAGAATTATTGTTATCCTTAGCAAGACTTTCACCCTTCCTGAGACAGCAAGTGTTAAAAATATTCACAATGGAGGGGAGCTGTACACCAATAATGGACCGGGCTGACTTGATCACCCCCTGTAATGCCTTTCAGTCAAACAACGAGCTACTGAGAAACCACACTGTAATACCATATGTGAGCACACTCTCAATAGCATACCTGTAAAATGTAGTAAGAATAGTTGAAGATAGACCGTCTGAGGAAGTAAAGGCACTATTGAGCCTTCTTTGTATCTCATTAATAGATCATTATTAGGAAAAATAATTGAAATTAAAAAACCTACAACACCCTGGTTGCATAAATGTACACCCTGCAATTTCAATAAGGGTGTGTAGACTTTTTATATCCACTATATGCTGGGACCACGTTTAATATTTAGTAATGAAGGTACCCAGGAACTTGAAGCTGCTAACTATCTCTACAGCCAACCTATTGATGTGAATAAGGGTGTGGTCCCCAACCTGCTTTCCAAAATCCACAACCAAGTTTTTCCAATGTTGAGGGCAAAGCTCCACCAGGTTCATGTCCTCATCTTTGTAGGCCATTTCATCATTACTGGTGATTCAACTAATGATGGAAGTGTCATCAGTATATTTGTAGATGGAGTTGGAGCTATGGCCACACAATCGTGGGTAAACAAGAAAGACAGCAGGGGGCTAAGCACACAAGGTCCCGAGGGGCCCCTACAGATCCAGCCATTCAGAATGCACGGCAGATAACGCTTTTAAAAAAAGTTGTCGGACTGCACTACTTTGTAAAACTGCCAGGTGGAGCAGTGAAGCTTAACATAGCGCTGTCTCCACAAAATGCCTGGTTTCAAATCCCAGTCAATGCTGGGGGACAATCTTTTTCCAGAATTTAAGATGTATAGTGATTAGACTTTAATTAATTTTAAACTATGTATACAGTATTTTAAATTAATTTAAAAAAGAGAGTAGTGATTTTTTACAAAAAGAACATTACTCAGTTCGACATATGAAAAATAGTTTTATTATTCTAGTGTGACTTGTTGTGAACCGATGTGCTTCTTTCAGGCTTATATCTGCATTGAGATAATCTATATTGTGCCTTAATGAAAATTTTAGCAATGAGTAATCAGGATAATTTAACTTTAAATTTTGATTATGAAACATATATTTTACACATACTGTACTGTAGTGGCTTAAAGCCATACGGTCTCATACATAATATATACCTAATGTACTTACAGTAGATGGTAGTGGAATCGTGTAACTAAAGAAACTTCAGCAATTAAAAATATCACTTGTGGATATTTTGGAAACATTTGAAAATTCTAAAAAGTACACAGGTTTTTACTGAAATAATAACAGCAGTTCAGTTGTAAAATTCATATTTTATATTAATTTCCTATTAATATTCTATATTAAGTTAATTTAAACATGCACAGTAGAGAGATTAAATGAAGCAATCATTTCACTAACATTTAATGGACCACAAGTGGCACCTGTCGATCATTTTGACCAGTGAATCACATGCCATGGTAAAGTGCAGCATCTGTATCGCATTACAGGTTTTACCACGCATTCAGAATGACTACATCAGTATATTTACGGTCAGCATGGAAGAAAGCTTTTCATCGACCCTCAAAGCCTGTGGTCTGCCAGTCAGAAGATCCTGAATCCTGGAGCACAGAAAGGTGCTGATATCAAGATCATTAAGCTTGCTGAGTCGTCTGAATGGAAATACTATGTTAAATGCAGAGATGTAATCAATGAATAGCATTCTGACGTATGTGTCTATCATCCAAATGAAACAAGGCAGCATGAAGAGTCACAAGGCTTGGGTATCATTAAGTTTATATGCCTGATGACCAGCCTTTCAAAGCATTTCATTATGGTAGATCTGAGCGCAACTGGCCTGTAATCATTAAAACAGGTTGCAGTATTTTTCCTCGGCGCTGGTATAATGGTGGTTTTCCTTAAATCACACAGGAAGGGCAGATTGTAAAACACTGTAAAAGCGAAAGATTAAAAATATATGTAAAAACTGCAGAGGACTCAAGGACCCATCAGGAATGATGCCTAGGCCGGTTCACCCATCTGAAAGTTGCCCTGACTTCAGCCTGACATACAATAGGTGGAGAATCTGTCAACCTGAACGGCTGAGTCATGAGTACTGCGGGTCAACCAGGTCTTGGTGAGAATAGCAGAGAATATAGCAATCCTTGAGACCTTGTTGATGACTTAACCTTCCTCTTAGCTCATACCTCCTGTTCTCCACAAATTGCACATTGGCCAAGAGAACACTCAGGAGTATTCGTCCAGTAGCTGTGGCATTTCAGTCTCACTTGAAGTTCTCCCCATCTATGGTGCTTCTGTGTCCGTCGCATTCGCCAGAGTGAGTCAGGAGGGAGGTCCGTACGCGGAGGCACCCACGATAGTTTATTTAGATTCAAATATGATATATCTGTTTTTAAGTCAATGATTCTCGATCTAATGTCCACAAGCACTCGTTGATCATAAATAATTGCTGAAAAGGTAGACTAGATACAAAAAGCCTACAGGAAACAGACAAAGACATACAGACGATGGTCAACATGCAAAGTGTCGCCACTCTCCAATACCATGTTTACAATGTTAACAGTAGGTCTATGGATTTTGGGAGGAAACTGGAGCCGTGGTGATCAAAGGGAGAACATACAAACTCAATGCAGACAGCACCCAAGTCCAGTTTTAAACCCATGGTCCCAACGCCCCAACCACTGTGCCACCTACCACAAAGATATATTGTTTAAAATATAAGAACAAAAAATATAGGATACACCTGAAGAAGGCTCCACAGTGATTCTTTTCTACTCTTTTCAGCATGGAATAAACCTCCAAGCATTTCATTTTGAGCTGAAGACCCTCACACCTGAAGAAAGCCTCACAGCCGAAACGTTGTGTTTTCTCTCTTCTCTTTTCAGCATGGAATAAACCTATTACTTGTTCCTTTGCAGCCTACGCATGCTGACGCAGCTACCTACTTGAACTACTTTAAAATAGCTTTAATGATAAATAAAGGGTGAAACAATGAATAGTAAGGTATCTTCCACAAAATTTTGTTAAAACCAATATTCTGTTTTTAGATTAAAAGTTAAAAACAAAATTACAACTTAAATGGAGCATTATGTTGAAAACAGATTTTACATTAAATATAAAAGCCATATCCTTTGATGGGTGTTTTAGTTACATTTTAATTCAATTTTAAAGAAACATGCTGTGGTACACCTTTACATTTCTTCAAATAATCTGATGCTGAGGACTTCACTACTCTGTAAAACTGCCAGTGGCACAGTGAATCTTTAATGTGCTGTATATCCACAGCCAGGCAGCTTCTTTTAATAATAAAAATGTGTATGAACCCATTCGTTTTTTCCTATAACCATACAAAAAACACAAATATAATTAAAATCATGTAAAAGAAAATCAATTAAAATTAAGAGTAAAAAAAATGTTTTAAACTGCCATTTAAAAATATCCACAGAGCCAGCCTCCTTAATATTTTTAGGAATACTATTCCACAGTTGGGTGTGTAGTAGCAAAAGGCTGTCTCTCCAATAATCTTATGCTTAACCTTTGGAATATTCAGTAGACTTGCACCTGAGGATCTAAGAAGACGGCCCGGGGTATATTTTGATATTCATTCTGTAAGATACATTCTGGTGCTAAGCTTTGAAAACAAGGAGGAGAAGCTTTAAATCAAATCAGTTCTAAAAGCAACAGGTAACCAATGCAGTTTAGCCAGCACAGAAGTTATATGATCTTACTTTTTCAGTTTTGGTTAAAATTCATGCTGCTGCATTTTGCACTAGTATTTTATCTATCAATACATTTTTTAGGCAATCCAGTATAAAGAGCATTACAGTAATCAAGTCTGCCAGTAACAAATGCATGTATCAATTTCTCAGAGATGATCACACAAATCACACAGAGACAGAAATGATCTAACTTTTGCTACATTCCTAAGTTGGAAAAAAGCATTTGTTTTCCTACGCTAGTCATACAGTACAAAAACACTAGCAGACTGTTGAATTTTGAATTTAGCATACAGAATTATTAGTAATTGTAACAAATTAGTAACAATTTTATTTTAGGTTTTCACTGTATATTATACTAAAGACAGACCATAAATAAAAGCAAAAAAAGAGACCAGAAGTGACCTGAATGACTGATGGCTGCATACTGTACATGAAATCATGCTAAACGATATTGCAAGTATGCACTATAAAAGGGATTTTAAGGAAACCATGCTTTTGCTACAACAAGCAAATTGATTTATAATATGCTGTTTATTGAGTGTTTTTCTGTAATTCTGTACAAGTTTGTGTTCAGCTTGTTACAGTGTGGTTCTCAGCAGCTCTTTGTTTGACCGAAAGGCATTACAGGGGGTGATCAGTTCAGCCCAGTCTATTATTGGAGAACAGCTCCTCTCCATTGTGAATATTTTTAACACTTGCTGTCTCAGGAAGGCTGAAAGTCTTGCTAAGGATAACAATAATTCTGGTTTCTCACTTTTCTCTCCCCTTTACCCTGGTAAGCATTATAGGAGCTTAAAGGCATGTACCTTCAGATTCAGAGACAGTTCCTTCCCGCAATCTGTCAGATTACTGAACTTTGCCACTACCATTGACTCAACTGATGTTTGTTTCTCTTCTGACACTGCTTGTCTGACTTGTTTTTTAAGTTTTATGTTATTTAAATTTGATGTTGTTACTGTTGCCGTTTCCTTAATGTTTTTGTATCTGACTATTAAATTTAGGCTGTTCAACCAGAGCAATGCTTTATTTCAGTGGTAAAGTTCTTCCCTGCCACGCCAGCGAGCCAAGTTCAATTCCCAACCCACGTGCAAGTTGTTTTTTTAAGAAAATTAAAATAATTACAACTTTCTCTAATAATAATATATACTATATAGACATTTTTATTGACTACCTATATCACAGTATGTTAAATATTATAATAATATTTAAAAAGTAGCAAAGACATGGATGAACCGATATATATATAAGGGCAGCTACAAAAAAAAAATAAATACTGTATACAGAAGCAGCCAAAGTGCGCGGTACAAACCCGTACCGCAGGCAACTCACTAAGTCATACCACGGTACGTGATTGGCTGGCCAAAATGACCGACAGGGGCACTCGTGGTGCGTTGGTCGGTAGTGGAAAGATTTAATCATTTAATTTCTTGACTGTGCATGTTTTAATCTGCTTAGTATTGAATATTTATACGGAATTTTACAACCAAAGGGAAATTTTAGTAGCTGAGCATAAAAAGAAGAGGACCATAATGCATCTGGAGGTCATAAACGATATTAATTTAGGAACATAAAAATATTACTGTATGTAAATTGTACTGTATATGGCTGCTTGGTAGTTTAAAGAAAAAATACACACCAGTCTTCCATTTCTAACTAGCAAAGAGAGGACATTAGCTAGCCAATATGATAAAGGCATAGATGACTTTTTTTGTTTATTTCTTTAGCACATTTATTTGAACATTTCCATCGATTGTACAAGCACTGAAAAACTGTCCAATCCCTAGTTCGTCAGGCATTTTCTTGTACTATAACAGACATAAAAACTCCCATGCTTTTAACCGAGCACACTGCCTGTTGTCTCTGTCTTTCTTTTGCTACACAATTGTATTGTTGTTGTTGTTGTTGTTTTTTTTCTCTTTGTACTACTTATGTCCGAGAGCTAGCTAAATAGCATTTCGTTATACCATATACCATGTATATGAGTGTAATGACAATAAACTTGAACTTGAACTTGAGCGTTTCATAATTTCTAAGAATGAAAATGATTTAAACTATGCGACACTTCATTCAACGAGAGCTCCAAATATCACAAGGATCCTCAAGAGCGCAACAAAGACAGCAGAAAAAGATACGTGTATCAGATACATGAGAATCCAAGCTTTTTTATCTACGCTATCACACAGTAAAAAGTCAAAATTCTGGAGTGTGCATATACCAGAGAATATGGCACGGCTTCAGAAGGGTGTCAGCCAATCAGTTTTCAGGACCAGAATTATTTGTTTTATACTCGGGAATATAATATGGAATCACATATCTAAAGAAATTAATAATGATATTAATTTAAGGATCTAAATATCTAAATCTATCTATATAGCTGGTAGTATTACTGTATTCCACTTTCTTTGTAAATACGTTTTGTTAACACCCGAATCGCAGCGGAAGAGAGAGACAAAAATGGATTCTGTTTTTTGTTATGGTCTGTAGCTCAAATCCTGCTTAACTAAAAATTAGACATAAGAAGAGTATTATTGGACAATTTTGTGAGGCTCTGGCGGAATTTCTCTGTGAACTGAAGAGTTATAGAGGAGACACGGTGTGTATCGCCTCTTTTTACACGTGTAAAAAAAAAACATTCCAATGTTAATGCGACAAGATATTATTAATACTGTTGCGCTTTCGGGCTTGTTGTGTATTGGTCATTAGTGAAAAGATTTAATCATTTAATCCCTTTACTGTGCACATTTTAATCTGCTTAGTATTGAATATTTATATGGAATTTTACAACTAAAGGGACATTTTAGTAGCTGAGCATAAAAAGAAGAGGAGCATACCATATCTGAAGGTCATAAACGATATTAATTTAGGAACATAAACATATTATGTAAACTGTATATTGCTGGTCTTGGTAGTTTAAAGAAAAAATACACACCAGTATTCCATTTCTTCCTAAACATTTTAAGCATCATAGTCTTACATGTGGTTATTTCGGAAATGTTTTTACGTGCTCCTTCTGACCATATATTACTGTACCTTTATATACTTTGTGAAAATTGATCGTTTTAACCTTTTCTGCAAATACGCTCGTTATCAGATTAAACAAAAGCATACTTTTAGAATTGGATTAATAGGGAATATAATATGGAATCGCGTATCTAAAGAAATTAATAACAGTGTAACTTTATTCATGCACTGTTGCACAAACAGTAGTATAAGACTTTCCATTGATATGTTTATGGCTGTTTCAGTAGTTGTCACATGACTTGCCTTGGTGGCGTGATAGCTTAAGTGACTGATTTATAACCATGAGGTCGGGTGTTCAAACCCAGCTGTCGCCATGTGTTTTCTTTTAACAAATAAACATTTCTTTGAAAAACTAAAACAGCAAATATTATTGGCATTATATTGACATTTTTTATATTTCTAAATATCACAACATGTTCGTACTGTATGTACACAGCGGTACAACAGGGTGTAGAGCACAAATCCATGTGAGCCCGAAAGCCCTACATTAATATTGTGCATTCGCCTGGCGCTGCATGGTTTTCGCATCTCTCTCTCTTTGCTAAGACTTTCCATTGATATACACTTGTCACATGAGTGCCTCGGTGGCGTGATAGCTAAGTGACTGATTTATAACCCTGAGGTTGAGTGTTCAAACCCAGCTGTTTCTATCAGTTTTCTTTTAACAAAAACATTTCTTTGAAAAACAAAAATAGCAAATATTATTGGCATTATATTGACATTTTTTATATTTCTAAATATCACAACATGTTCGTACTGTATGCACACAGCCTGAAAGCCCTACATTAATGTTGTGCATTAGCCTGGCGCTGCGCGGTTATCGCATCTCTCTCTCTCTCTCTATTGTTTGTAAACAAACCGGTTTCACAGGTATTTTCAAAGTAGAATAAGGGCAAGTCCAGCTTCCCCCGCTGACATGTTTACTTAGAAAAACAGATTCACAACACGAAGCTGTCAAGTCTTTTGTGTAAAAAAAAATCGGTTTAAACACTATGGGTGCTGTTTTTAAGATGCTGCTGAGTAACATATAGGAATTTTCCTGCTGTCAGTAGTATTGTGTATATAGTTGACCCTTACCTGAATGAAAACAGAACATAAAGAAAGGGTTTCAGAAATCAAACAAAGCTTTATTCCCGTGCTTACAGTCTGGGTAATTGGAGTCTGAAAGGCTTTTTCATATATAAGATATATTATGTATTATTCATATATAAGATATAATGATGTGTTCCTGCTTAGACATTGCACGACTTTAAAAGCTATAAAAACAGGTTTCGATAGTTAATAACCACTTTTTATGCGCGAAACACAGGTGATTTTTCTTCCTCCTGATCAGCTTAGAAATCTGTGTACGGAATTCAGGCTTTATGAACTCTAATAATTAATAACCCTAATTAATCGATTCCCAGGTGTGAGTTCATAAAGCCTGAGTTACATACTATGCCTACATCTGCGAAACACCTGATCATCTACTCCAAAGATTTCAGTGCTTTGTGTATATTCTAATCGCAGGGTGGGTGGGGACAGGTTTGGTTGAAATTGCATTGGGGATCTGTGTTCTTCACACCTGAAACATTTTCTCTGAAAGCGTTTTCTTCCCAGTTTAGCCGATCTTTTGCTGCCTACGCTCCCTAGGTAAATTATCATACTTGACTGAGAAAGCTTTAGAGAACTTAACATTTTTATTATCAACAAATTGTAAATACGACGTTTACATTGGCATTATTAATTTTTCACTTGAGTGTATGGAGGAGTGTCAGCTGTCAATGAGAGCCGACCCCCCCTCTTAGGCTGCGTAAACGATTTTATTTAAATTTTTAAAAAAGAAATAAAAAATTAGATGTAATATTATAAACATTTACTGCAATACATTTACTTTGGTGGGTAGCCGCGTCAGCCTGCAACGTCTCGGCTGAGAATCCTTCTTCAGGTGTGAGGGTCTTCAGCTCAAAATGAAACGCTTGGAGTTTGTAATGTAGGGCGCTCTGATTTAAGTTAAACTTAAATGCAGGGAAAATGTATTTCCCAGAAGCTATACTGATTCTTATGGAAGCCCGTTTCCGCCAGGGAGTAAAAAAATACTCTTTTGTTTTTAAGATGCTTAAAATGTTTAGGGAGAAATGAAATACTGGTGTGTATTTTTTCTTTAAACTACCAAGACCAGCAATAAACAGTACAGTTTACATAATATGTTTATGTTCCTAAATTAATATAGTTTATGAGCATGTGAAAGGCATGGTGAATCTGAGATTCTCAAGACTTACTTTGTATGATTGGAAACGAATGCGTGATCAGATCAACGATATGCTGTGGTGTTACTTTTTGTCAATTAAAAAATAAAGTATTTTCGTTTACAAAGACAATTACAAAGAATGTGGACCAGGGTAATACTTTGAGTTTACAGCTTGTCCAAGGTTATTCATTATTAATACTATTAGTGATATCTTCGGTAAAGACTGACAGCAGGAACATTCCTATTCTTTACTCAGCAGCTTATGAAAAACAGCAGCCACAGTGTTTAATCCATTTTTTTTTACACAAAGGAGTGACACAGCTACGTGTTGTGAATCTGTTTTTTCATGTTTACAAAGAAAGTGGAATACAGTAATACTACCTGCTTTTTAGATACATTTTTTAGATATTTAGATCCCTAAATTAATATCATTATTAATTTCTTTAGATACGTGATTCCATACTATATTCCCTATTATAAAAAGGATAATTCTGGTCCTGAAATCTGATTGGCTGACACACATTCGAAGCCGTGCTATATTCTCTAATACGCACACCCCGGAATTTTGACTTCACTGTGTTGTATTGAAATTTTATAGACTACTTCTTAGGGTAGATAAAAATGCTTGGATTCTCATGCATCTGATATCTTTTTCTGCTGTTTTTAAAATTTTTAAATACATTGTTTTTCTGTAGTTGCCCCCCTTTTATAATTAGTAACACATAGTGTAAGAAACAAAAAACGTACTTCTCATTTGAATGAATTTATCCTGTACTGAAAGTCTGGAGTAGCATAAGCTGGTACTGTAGTTAGATCTCTGCAAACAACATGCAATACTCCTGACCTGTTAATACTCCTATGAAACTCTCCTATGCTTTTTTTAATAAACTTTTAAAAATGGGGGTTATTCCTTCTGCACATGCGCTTGTGACAACAGACAACTAGCAAATCACTAGCACTGGGCAGGACCCACTGGAAGTTACCACAGCCAAACAGCATAGGTACTTGTGATATAGACACCAGTTAGTTGCCCAGTGGGTTTTGGAGGAATTGGCATTCTGAAGATAATATAGCATCTGTGAGCGATCAGTTAATTCCTGGCTCCCCACCAATTGATGTTAACCTGTACAACCTAGCAGGCATCAAACTAGTAGCTACTGTACGTTAAGGGAAATATTAAGTGTAAATAATTGCATCTAGATGATGACAGTCTGCAAGAACAGCTGTAATATTTGATCCATGGATAACTGTGAATATTATTTCATGGATTTCGTTAACTCTGTAACCTCCCTTAATCATTTTAATATTAATTAACTTGATCTAAAAATCGTAAATAGAAACTTAATGTGTAGAGAGTCAAAAACATAGTTTATATGGTATTGTATTTGGCTCACACACCTAATTAAAAAATACATTGTTTTGCTTGGTGAGGCATACACTTCCTGTTTCCTTTAAAATTAAAATTATTTTCAAAATGTAAAATTAATAAATGCCTCTCAGTAAACCAGCAAATGTATATTCATGCTTAAGAATATACACTGAATTTCTCATTATATCAAATCCCTCGTTTTGCACATTTCATTAATTGTACCCCTTATCCACTTTCCACACTTCTCACTCAGCATGGGGTCCCACTGTTGTCATAATCATAGGGGGAAGAAGGGGGAGGAGAAAGATGTGAACACATTGTTTCCAAACATCACTAATCTTAAATGTTTTTGATTTGTCTAATTCAGTGGTTCTCAAACTGTGGTACGCGTACCTGCAGTGGTACGCGGAGTGCCGCCAGGTGGTACGCCAATGACCCTGGAACTGTGTTGTGTGCGCTGAAAAATCGGGACGGGTTTTCATATTGTCGAATACGCAGCCTACGTACTACGATACAGTGTGCGCTAATACTTCAGTGGACACAAGAGATACTCTGTAATTCTATACCACTCTATAGGAATGCGTGCTATGGACGCAAGTGACCAATTGTATTTAAAAAAAAGCTACTGTATCTCCAGCAAATATGGAGGTAGGAGAATGTGCGTGATTTTGGAACACTGCCAATGTTGTAAACACAGGAATACATAGAAATACGTGCTACGAATGCAGGTAATCTTGTGAGCACAGGAAAGCGTGATAGATAACAGAAAAATATTTAAGAACTGTTCTAAGTTAATTTGAGAAAAATACACTGAGCGTCTCTGTGTTTCGCTCCCATGCGCATGAAATAAAAACTTTAAATAAATACGGAAATAAAAACGGAAACGCTGAAAAATACAAACTTGCGGATTGCTAAAGCAGGTAAGCCCCACAGTATTTTTGAAGAACCTTATTTACCGTTGGCAAAAGAGCTGACACGTATTATGTGTGGAGAAAAAGCTGCTAAACAGCTCGACCTGCTGCCCTCCCCCCAAAAGACACAGTCACTCATAGAATTATTGAAATGAAGGATTATATCAAAAGTACGCTGATAGAGCGCGTTAAGATGAGCAGATGTTTTTCACTGCAATTAGATGAGTCTGTAGTCGATTTGGCCAATTTGCTCGTTTACGTTAGACACGGGTTTGAGGGTACTGTACGTCCCATGAGGACTTTCTGTTCTGTAAGCCGCTACCAACAGGAACTACAGGAGAGCACATATGTCAGCTTCTGAATGAATTTATCGAAGAGAATGGCATCGACTGGATAAAACGCGTCGGAGTTTGTACAGACGGTGCTAGACCGATGACAAACCGACACAGCGGTGTAGTTGCCCGAATTAGAGAGGTTGCTGCAGAAATGAATGGATGCATTGCAACATCCACCGCGAGACTTTTGCCGTCAAGAAAATGCCTGACGATTTAAAATCTGTTAGACTCTGTTGTGAATTGTATCAAGGCTCGAAAAATTAATTCACATCTGCTTTGCTCGACTAAACAGGCTCACCCCTCTCACTGAAATGGTGCTTTTTTATTATTTTTATTTGTTGTTGTTACTGTTTTTTTCTGTAAAACACTTTGAGAAGTCACCTTTAAAGGCGCTATATCAAATAAAGTTTATTATTATAATATGTATTATATGTATGAGTGTGTGTGCACGTGCGCTCATGTTGGTCATTAAGAATTTCTGGGGTTTCTATGAGATGATGACTTGTAGGTGGTACTTGGATGCTTTGGTTAGATTAGGGGTGGTAATTGGTCCAAAAAGTTTGAGAACCACTGGTCTAATTAATACCACTTTCATATTTTAGGTTTTAATTATAAAAATATTTTATACATAGAGGCTTTAAGGATTAGTATTTAAAACCAAAAATGCACATTAAAATCTCAATTGTCATTTCTGTTAAAGGGCATCTTTGCACTCTTTTACTCTCTCCAAACAACATAGAGAGCAGCCTTGCTGGTCTGACTGGTAGACAGTGACAGTATTCACATGTTGCTAACTCATTAATGTTATTTTTTAATATTAATATTATTTTAGCATTTAACATACTGTGACATAAAATGATAGAAATGTCAATATAATATATATATATATTATTTTTTACTATTAGAGAAAGAGTCTAAATTTGTTAAATGTATAACAGGTGCACTGGGCATGAATCCAACCCAGGGCCTTCTAGCTGGCAGGTCACAAATCTACCACTAAACCAAAGCATCACTTGGTTTGAACAAGTTAAACTACATGTACTTCATTTTACACGAAAAGAATCACAAGAGCAAAAAATTTAATTAAAACAAACATGGCAAAATGTTTCCAAAATAACCACAAGTGACCGAGTTAAAGAATGCAGATGTTTGTGAAAGTGAAGAATATGCTACTACTACCAGCAACATAAATATATTTATTTTCATTAATAAATATTGCTAATGATGTTCAGAAACTTAATTTTATTTTACCGAACTTTTCCATTGTTTTCACTAACTAATCAATCTTCTTTGGCCAGTGAAGATTCTTTGGGCAGTGTAAAGAATTACGCTGCAGCACAGAGAAGTTATCTTGCTGTGGAAATAAGTTTTAATGCTCAATTTCAGTGGCTGCATCAGTACGTCAGTGGAGTAGAAGACAAAAGGTAATGATTATGCATTATGTTTGAAACTGTTTTAAAGTATAATATTTAACATGGTAATACAGTTCAATTATTAAATTACATATTCGATCCCACAATTGACAAAATTAGTAGATGTTGCCTGGAGAGTCAAATATTCTGGTTGGTAGGGAGGAAGAAATTAAATTCAGATAATTGTAGTTTCAATACAACATATTACCTTCAGAAAATCGCACTCTGGATTTTGGCAGCGAGCCATCTTGCAAATCACAATATCATTGAGACAGCTGCAGTCTTGGCAAGAATCAGGCTTCCACACTGTATTATTCTGCAGATACATCAACAAAACAATGGGTCATTATAATTTAAGGGACAGGATTGCAATACCCACTACACAGAAAATATGCCATCTAAAATTGTGCACACTTTTCATCTCTGAAAGTAAACCATAATCCTAGTCATTTATAATACGATATTCACCATCTGAACACCACTTTACACTGGGTATAATTTTAATTTCCAAAATACTAAATTAATGTACATTACTAATTGATTTACTTGGGTAAATGAATAATGCTGTCACCACAGGATCACTTTCACAAAGTGAATATATTTTATTTTAAACTCCCCTTTTACATTTTAATCAGGCAAAGTATTTGCACACCACTGACTTCATCATCCACCCATCCATCAACCCAATTTCTAAATGCTTCTTCTAATTCAGGGTTGCAGGGGAGCCAGAGTCTATTCTGACAAGCAACAGATACAAGGTAGGATACAGCCATAATGGGGAGCCAGTCCTTTAGGTTATACATGATATGGAATTATTTATTCAATTAAATTCTAGCCTGGCCTAGACTTACAATATATATAGAAAGTCTACACACCCTCCGTAATACAACACATTTTGCGGCCTTGACAATCTGTGGAATGACCTGAAGGTTGCAGTCCATCAACCATACCCTTACAATCTGACTGTAACTCTATTTGACTGAGAACTGAGGTTTAACTGAGGTTTTGTAATAGAACTTACGTGATATTACATTCAGCTCAGTCAATTGTTTATCTGCCTATTAAAGACAGATTATTATTAAAGAGGTAGTAAACATACTGCCTATGGGTTATGTTCAGTCTGTCAAAATCATTTGTTCAGGCTGTGTGGCAGGAAAGAGTCATAGTTGTCATCTGGAATTCTTTACATACCTTTTTACTGCAACCTCTCCAATTAATTGGAAAATACTATACCATAGTAAGCCATCCCTTCTGCATCTGATCATTACCTTTACAGCTACCTCTCGGTTAACTTCTTTCTCTGCATTAGGGTCCTAACGTCCTTGTCCTAAAACCAGGTGGCTGGCCCTCAGCCAAGCACTTTCAGTCAAAACACCTTCTACCTAACTCCTCAATTAACAAAACCATCAACAACAAAAAAATAACTTAAGAGTCTTTGTACTCAGAGGCCAGCCACCTGAGAATTATGAGTGAAGGAAATTTGATCAAGGAGAAAATAACTGCTAAAAATTACATGAATTGTTACAAATGTAATTCTAAGTCTCAATCTAGACTCTACTGTCAAGACTCTCAAAACACTCTCATAATAACTCAAAGTCAGGGACAACCTTGGAACTCGCCAGCCTTTGATCAAATGAGGAAGTCACTAAGTGGGATAAAAAAGTACAAGACTTCTAAAGCTAAAGGGATTTATCCCTGCTAAAGGGAAAGCAGAACAGACTTCTAAAGCTAAAGGGATTTATCCCTGCTAAAGGTATCACATATGGGAAAGCAGAACAGACATCATAACTTAACAGCCTTATCTGGGATGATAAAGGAAATACCAGGTGGCCTCAGGGATGTCATGACCATAATAATTGCAAGAAAGGTGACAAATCTAACTTTGAAAATTACAGATGATTTTCTTGCTATCCCATACAAGGATGATTAGAGGAACCCTCTTGGATAATATAATTTTATATTCTGAAGAGATAATCCCAGAATGTCAGTATAAATTAAGACCATTGAGAGGCTAAACTGTCTGAAATGTCACTGTTTAGTAGCTCCACGAAAAATACAAAAAAACACAATTTCTCTATGTGGCTTTCTTTGACTGCTGTCAAAAGAGAAGTACTGTGGATGATTCTTTTGTAATACAGATGCCTTATATCTTTTTATACAGTATATCTTTGTAAACTATGTTTATTGTTATTGATTAACCCAAGCGCATTTATTTGCTCTGTCACACCCCAAAGATGGATGCGGGTAGACATGGATGGAGGTAACTTATAAAACTGCAAATGATTGATAGACCAGCAGTGGCACTTATGTTCAATGATGTTCAATGATTCCCACTCCCAGAAACCAACAAAATGTGCAAAACATCCAGTGGCAAAACATTTAAATGATTGAAAAGAAATAAAAAATATCCTTAATACAAACTATCATATGTACTACTCCTATACTCTTTTACTATGTAGCCTCCCTTATTCAGATTCAAAACTGATCTGCCCTGTGGCCAGAGAGCAGGGTCTTTCTTATACTAAGCCCCTGTGCAGGCACCTATAAAGACAGCCTCCACTTGAGGCTCTATTTCCTTGGGGCCGAGGGAAGGGATGTAAAAAATGGTGGATGTTGTCAGTTTATGTAAGTATATGTATAATGTGAGTTTGTGTTAACGTTTACATAGCAGTGTGTCCCGCAATCAACCTACATCTGCGCATTCATGAAATAAATCACTATATACAAAGCAATAAAAGTTAAAAATTAAATGTTTATTTTAGAAGTGGCCTTTGTTATGAAGTGTATGTAGCTGTGTGAGTCTGCAGCTGTGAGCAGTGGATAGATCATTCTGTCACACATGCTTAAAATTACTTCACATGACTGCAAGGAACTACTTTTTTTAATGATATTGTTCTGCTATACTATACTGACATTGCACCAGTTACACAGAAAACTGTCCATGTACTGTACCTTTAGAAGTATACACATATTTTCCTTAATTAAAATGATTGATATACTGTATGATAAAACCTGATAAATACCAGTATGATATTCTTAATCCTCTCCGAATATGATCCTCCAAAAAAAAAACATGATCCCTTATCATTTATTATAAAATCAATTATTCTATTTATATTTTTCGTTATATTAATATATATACTATAATTACATTTGATAATTTCTTTCTCAAACTGGGCAGTAGTGGTTCTATATAGCACACAAACAACATATGGGACAAATAACAGTTTTTTGCTCACAATCTCACCGAATAGCAAGCTGACACAAGCCAACATTATCCCCAGAAAACTTGATTTCCCCAGTATATGAAACATGTGTGAGGCGTGAGGCCCTATCGTGTTTTTTCTAACTTTAGATTTACTAAAGCTCTAAAAGTGTAGTTAGTCTAAATTAATCTTTTAAATAAAAATCCTCTAAAATATGTTTAAAAAGAGCCACCAAATTTATCCCATTTTGTTTTCTCACTGCACATTTCTTTTCTGAAGCATTTTAAAGACAATTAAAATCTCCTCTTAACAATATCTTTACTCTATCTAGTAAATTATTTATCAAATTACTAAATATGTCGTATGCTATATCCAGTGGACTGTGATATCTTCCTCCAAATAAACCACACTAATTTGCAGTCTTCTTCCACTTTTTCTTACACTCTTATGTTTCACTTTCATTTTGTTATTAGTGATAGTTATTAGTGATTTAATGTATTTCCATACACAAATTATTTTAAACCGATACCATTTTGCCCCTTATTTATAATGGCATTATAAGGATAATACTCCACCATAACCAAAAAGAGTGTTATTATTTTAGTGAAGACACTGAAGACAATATACAGTATGCCACATACCTAATCTGAAGAAAAACGCACTGAGACCAAACACCACTAACATTTTTTTCACTGTATGGGTAGGATAGTGTTTCTCCAGCTCCATGAATTTGCCCCCCCTATAAACAGTACAAACGATGAAACCCACCATTGAAAGTAGCATTTGTGCTGCTTTAGTTTCTGAGATATAGTATCTTGTTTTTTCGGGGTCATGACGTCACCCAGCCCGCCCTACAACGTTGTAGGGAAACTAAAACAGTCTCATTCATTTGTGCTATGTTTGTGACAGTTTGCACTATTGAAAGTAGCTTCCCAGGTGCTTTCGTTCCCGTGATATAGCACCTTCTTTTTCAGGTGATCATGTGACCATGCACAACGACTTTGACCTGCAGTTACCCCGTCTTTTGAGTTCAAGTGCTCTATTACTGGTCCGATGATAATTTCTGCATTTTTGTCTCTCCCAGGTTGGGAACAGTGGTGGATTTTGCATTTAATACCAGTGTGTTTGTATGAACAGGAAAATTAAATTGTCAATGTCATCATCACCTAATCAGAAGAGTTGCAGGAAGAGCCTTAAAAAGCGAACATTAGCAAGCAACTGTATCTTTTTACAAAGATGCTTTAACTAGCACGTCATACTTCATAGCTATGTCCTTTTTTAAAATCTGAAGAAGTAAACAGTTTCTCATTGTGTCCTTTCTAAATTAATTTGCAAATCAAGGGCCATTTAACGATTCAACCCATCTTTTGAGCCAGTATTTAAAATGTTAGGATTAGCAACTTCCTTTATAACAAGACCATTGTTTTTATATATTTTTCATGTGAAAAAGAACCAGGATTTTTTAAAGCGGCACTATGCACTAAGTAGACCCAGGTAGTTCATAACTCGACTGCAAAAAAACATTAGAAACTCTACCATCTCACACATGCAGACCATGGAAATATTGGAAAATATTTTTATTTTCAGATAACATAACCAAACATATATCTAACGCCTTAAAAATCAGTCATTATCCATGTCTTCGTATTTACAGTGTTCTTACATGCAAATATAACATGATTAGGTCACAGTCCTTTTATTTGTGTATTCCTGGTCAATCCTTTGGTGTAGAATACAGCATGAGAGCACACCCTGACGTCTGAAGGCACAGATATGAGTGCCTTTGTTAAGTCGTGATATTTTATCCAGCTGAAATTATGTCTTTTGCAGTGTGCAATGAAATAGATAAACACAGTACACAGTGTAGTGCTGAAAAGAAATCTATCTGACAATATTTTACATTAGGATAAAGAACAGATGTGGTGTGCTTAATTCCAATTCAGAAAATAATAATAATATTGCAACATGAGCATCAGAATTATGTCATATCACTATTAATATCCTTTCCAAAATCAGCACAATATTCTTTGACAGTTGTCAGGAAGATGACACGGGAACTGTCTGGCACACCATGATAACTACAGCAGGTGGAAGCTGAGAGTTTATTTTATGCTTGGAAAATCAAACTAAATGGCATCAGTTTTAAAGGTTAATGCAGCAGTCACCACAGTAGTGGAAATTACAAATGAGATGTAGCTGTCACAAGTGACTGAGCGTGCCGAGTTACCACTCTGTCTCATAAGTCAGAATCAACACACACACTGCAAATACCTTTGACTGGGCTATAAAATATTTCATCACTATATCTTCTATTAAGCTCTAAAAGCTGTTTTGCAATCTGCTCTTCTTTGCTCTAGGTCACCACATAACAAAGCAACTTCTTTCTATTGTATGTTCTGAGTAAGATATATATATATATTTTATTTTCAAGACCTTAACCAGTCCTGTATTGTGTATACATCCCAAGATAATTCAGGATATTAAAGGGTACGTGGATATAAAAGGATAAAGGCTACAAAAGGGTTTAGGATATAGCCTATACTCTAACCTGTGCTTTTAGAGTTATTAGAACTAGATATAAGCTGTTACTGCAAATAATTTTATAGAACATATAGTGCCTATAAAAAAGTCCACAATCACTTTCAAACTTTCATCTTTTGTTACCTTGTAGCCTAGAATTAAAATGCATTAAATTATTTTTTATCTACACATCCTACCTCATAAACTCAAGAGTGAAAATATATTTTTTTATTAAGTTAAATATAAAAAGAGTATATCATTTATATATAACTTGAACCTTCAATCACACACAAAGTTAACAGTCTCCACCTGTCTTAAATTGTACTGATTCACATGATTTCTGGGTAATTTAATTGGTTTCTGTAGGTTCCCTCAGCTGGGTAGGGCAGCATTAAAAAAAAAAAACTCCTTGATGCTCACGGTTGAGTCTTTTTAAAAACCTCAAACTTGTGGAAAGTGCAGATCAGGGGATTAGTATAAAAAAATACTAAAATACTTCCAAAAGCCTGGAACATGCCTTGGAGCATGTTCAAGATGATTATTGTGATGTAGTTTACGACACCACCAAAACCCTACCTAGATCAGGCCTTCCATCTAAACTGATTGAACAAACAGACTGATCTGAGAGGCTACCATGAGGTCAACTTTGAAAGAGCTTTTATCTCCAGGACTGATCAAATTGTACCTGTGCCAACCATATTTTATATATATATATGGTGCCAACCATATTTTAAGTGTCAACTCTTCTTTAACAGAATATTAAAGATAACATACTATTTTTAACTGCCTTGAAGTATTGGGACCCTGGGTTCAATTCCAGACCTGGAAATGAATCTTCATGGAATTTATATGTTTGCGCTGTGTGTGTGGGATTCCTCCCACAGTCCAAAGACATAATGGCAGGTTAATTAGCTTCTGGGAAAATTGGTCCTGATGCAAGTGTGTGTGTGTCTCTGTGTGCCCTGCAGTGGAATGGCATCCCGTCCAGGGTGTATTCACAAGTTGCACCCATTGCTTGGCAGGACAGGCTCCTGCTCCATTCTCTAATCTCTTTATCCAGTACAGGGGAACTGAAGCCTATCCCAGCAAGCAACAGGCACATGGCAGGATGCACCCTGGACATAATGCCAGTCTATCATAGGGCACACAGACACAAACACACTCACACAAGGGCCAGTTTTCCCATAAGCAGATTAACATACCAATGTGTTTTGGACTGCAAGGGGAAATCAGATCACTCTACAGATACAGTACACCAGGAATTCTGATACTTCTACAGATGTACAGTGGAGAGCATACTGACCAGCTGCATCACAGTCTGGTATGGCAACTGCACCACATCCGACCATAAGGCACTGCAGCGGGTGGTCAAAACTGCCCAACACATAATCCGCAGTGCCTTACCATCCATCCAGGGAATCTACAACACCAGAAGTTTGAAAAAAAACACCAAAATTATGTCTGACCCCACTCACCCCAGTCATAACTTGTTTGTCCCCCTACCATCTGGCAGAAGGTTCCGGACGCTCCAGTCGCACGCAACTAGACTCCAAAATAGCTTCTTCCCCAGAGCCGTCAAGCTGGTGACGCCCCCATTCTCTCCCATCATACTGTGATCTCTCCTCACTTCTTCCTGTACCCACAATGGCTGTACTCCAACACCACTACATACACAACAACTGAATGTAAGCAGAAATTGTACTTAACTGGACCTTAGTGAAGAAATAAACAGAACGAATCCCGGAGGAGAGCAAAGGAGCGTCAATAACCAAGTTTGTTGAAAAGTTTATTAGAGAACAACTTGAATTGCCCTGAGACTGATTTAGAGATTGAAAGAGCTCACAGAGCTCTTGCCCCTAAACCAGTGAACCCCCAGTCCAGATCAAGATCTATTGTCATTAGGTTTCTAAGATTTAGAACCAAAGAAGAGGTTTTAACGAAAGCCTAGGGGAAAAGGAGCTGTTCTATGTAAACAAAAGGGTGTACTTCGATCACGATTATGCACGGCTGGAGTACAAAGAAATAAAAAAGACACTGAAAGAAAAGAACATAAAATTTAAAACGTTTTCCAGCCAAACTAAAGGTTTTTTTTTCAGACTCGGATGTACAGACGTATAACTGTGGAAGCTACTAATGACTTGATATGCCGAGGTCTGATTACGGGTGTGGCCGGAGCGATGGCTGCAGCGATGTCCGTGGAGGAGCGGATTAGACAGGGATCATGGCAGCAAGCGCACAGCCGCAGGGGGAGATGCAAGGAGGAGACACTGACAGAGGAGCAAGGTGTCACAAAGTGTTAATCAGGACCCTATGTAGACGGCAGAATCCAGAAAGGAGCAAAACAAACATGGGGGAGAGAAGACTAGGAATGGGACTTGTAGACGAACAGGGGGGCATGTCGACAGTGCACTGATGATCAGGAGGGCGTGGTCCAGGCGAAAGTCCAAAGGGAGTCTGAAGGGAAATCCAGCGTGAGAGCAAAAGCCCAGAACTGGGGAAATAAAAAGGGGTAACGGGGCCAGGTGCTCCAAGCCCCGGACCCAGTTGGTCAGGATGTCGTTGTGAAGCCTATGCCGTCAGGCCACTCCTGGACCTGCTGGTAGGTGGGTTTCTGGGCGTACATCTTCCGAAGCCGAGCCAAATTGGAAGGAGCGTCTGGCTTATATACAGGGGGGCTGAAATAGGAGGCAGGTGCAGGAAAATCAACCTAAACGGGAAAGAGCCAGAGCGCCCTTAAGAGGAGGGACTTACGGTCATGACACAAGGTTCCACCCCTTTCATTACCTTCCAAAAGTACTAGATTCAACTAGTTGTGAAGTAACTAAGAAATTTATGGAGTTATTAGTGTTTTGTAATATAAATTTGGTTGATGTAGATAAATAACTTAATTTTACAAATTAAGATTTAATATGTTAATTTTTGTACGATAAAAATGTCCTCGTTAATTAAGGTCAAATCGAGACCGAGAGAAGCTAAGAAACATAGTAGTATATTTATTTAGGGTCCTTTTTTTTAGAGAAGAGGTTTAATTTTATTCTTGTTTCCTAATTTCCTGAGATTGTTATCAGGGCATAAAGGGTGGGGTTGTATTCTAGACTCCCCAGGTGAAGCTAAGTTTAAAAAGTTTTTTTTGGTTTATTATAGTTTTTGTAGAATAGTGTAAAATGCCAGTATAGTTGAGAGACTGGGAGGTTTATATGCAGAATTCTTCATCTAAATGATGTCTTCACAGAATATTAAAGTAATTTCTTTGAATGTAAATGGTCTACATAATCTGATAAATAGAAGTAGAACACTAATAAAAGTTAAGCGAGATAAGACCCAAGTAGTGTTTCTCCAGGAAGTTCATCTGACGTAGAACATGCTAAATTATAAAGGATGGGTTTTGATAAAGTGTTCTATTCATCTCATATAACAGGACGCAAAAGGGGAGTAGCTATACTCATTCCATCAACAGTTAACTTTGACTATTTATCAGAGATCAAAGACAAAGATGGTAGATTCATCGTTGTAAGAGGAAAGATAGAAGACTCTTTAGTTACATTGTTAAATATCTATGCACCACCAGGAAGTGACAAGTCTTTTTTTAAAAAGGTGTTTGATTTAATAGCTGGAGAAATGGTAGGAGTGCTGATATTCGGAGGAGATTTTAATCTCAATTTAGATCTCCAAAATTAGATACCTCTTAGAATTGTAAAAGGAAACTTAAACCTTTAGAGAAGTATTGGAATAGATCTATAGAAGATTTAGGCCTAATTGAAGTATGGAGGGATTTGTACCCTACAGGAAGGGATTATACACATTTTTTGCACCTCATAATTCATACAGTAGAATAGACTACTTTCTTATGTATAAATTAGATAGATCAAGAGTAAAGGAATGTGAAATTGGAACCTTGGATTTGTCTGACCATGCACCAGTTTATCTGACTTTAGATTTAAATCTGGTAAAAAAGAAAACTGCTTAGAAGATGAACTGTGGTGTATTGAATGATAATGATGTTAAAGTGCAAATTGCAAAATAATGATACAGGAGAGGTTTCCCCAGCAATATTATGGGATACAGTTAAGTTGTACTTAGAGGGAAACTTATTTCCATTTGTTCATATAAAAAGAAAATAAGACAAGCCAAATTAAAAGAATTACAATCTGAATTAAAAATTATTGAACAGAAACATAAAAAACACCCACTCGTATAATACATAAACAATTACTGAAAATTAGGGAATAAATAAATAAATTACAAATTATAGAGGTAGAAACAAAACTAAAATTTCTAAAACAAAGTTATGATGAATCAGGAGCCAAATCAATGAAATTATTAGCAAGAAGATTATGTAAACAACAATCTAAATCAATAATCTCCAAAATAGTTAATCCAGTAACCAACCAAATACAATCTAAATTAAAAGAAATACAACCAATCTACAGAATACTATCAAAATTCACAGACGCAACCATTCAAAACAAGCGGGCGATACCGCATTATTTTGTTACCATATTAATACTGTAAATTCTCGCATAGTACCGCATGATACCACGTGATACCACAAGTAAAATAATAGTATCCGGAATTTCCGTAAGGTGGAACTAATAAAGCTCAACCTCTCATGTTTGAGCTGACGCCATCAATGTCTTTACTGAAGATATAACTAATAATATTTATGATGAATGACCTTGGACAAGCTGTTGTGGTGTCGCCGGGGGAAAAGCAGGTGTAAAAGGGATGTTACTCACACCACACTGATCTTCTCTGTTCTTTGTCCGTCCATTTCTCAAGTCCGATCCGTAATCCGTTTCAGTATCCTTAAACAATCCAAGTTTCAAAGTCCGTATGTCCACACCAATCCGAATCGTAATCCGTAAATCGTAGTCGTAAACCATAAACCGTAGTCCGTTATTCTTTATTTCTATCAAGCACAATCCAACTCCTCTCTTTCCTCCAAAACGCATTCACCTTATCGGCTTCCGCGCCAGCTCTGTTTCTGGGGCATTTATATTCTGTTTCCTGACGCAGCTCACCTGTGTGTCATTGTTTCGCCGCATAGATCTTTTCCAACAGCGGGTCAGCTGGTTATCCTTGGCGGCCATCTTGCCTAGGTCTATATCGAGTATATCTAGTGTTTCGTTACGGAAATACCGGTTATAAATGACCCTTCCCCTGGTCCTCTTACACTGTAAACTCAAAGTATTGCCCTGGTACACATTCTTTTTTTCATTGACCGTCTCTGTAAAAGTAATACCACAGCATTTCGTTGATCCAATCACGCATTTGTTTCCAATCATGCAAAGTACAGTAATTTTTGAGAATCTCCGATTCACCATGCCTTTCACATGCTCATAAAAGATATTGATTTAGGAACATAAACATATTACTGTATGCAAAACTGTACTGTATACAGCATGTATATGTATATTTAATGTCTTTACTGTGCCCGTTTAAGTATTGAATATTTATATGGAATTTTACCACTGAAGGGAAATTTTAGTAGCTGAGCATTAAAAGAATAGGAGCATAACGCGTGTGAAGACCATAAACGATATTAATTTTGGAACATAAACATACAGTATAACAGTATGTAAACTGTATATGGCTGGTCTCGGTACTTTAAAGAAAAAATACACACCAGTATTACATTTCTCCCTAAACATTTTAAGCATCAAAGTCTTTAACTAACGTGAAATAACGTGTGTATAAAAAGTGGTAGTTTTAAGCTTTTCTGTGAATACGCTCGATACCGGAGAAAACAAGCATACTTTTAGAATTTGATTAATAGGGAATATTATATGGAATCGCGCATCTAAAGAAATTAATAACGATATAATTATATTCATGTACTACAACACAATAGTACACGCTGTACAATGTCTGTTGATACTGTTTGCGTAGGGCTTTTTCACCACTTGTCATGTGACCTTGCGAGTGGCGCTGTGGTCTAGGTGACGCACTTGTAAACGACAGGTTGGCTGTTCAAATCCAGCCAGCGCCATGACTTTTCTTTTAACAAACATTTCTTTGAAAAAATAAAATAGCGATTTTATGGATAATTAATTGACTTTTTATATTTCTAAATATCACAACATGTTCGAATCTAAGTCATTTTTTAATAACAATGAATAGTCACCTTCTTTCCTTCTGACAACAGCTCCTGCTTGTGCTTCCTGCTTCTTTAGATCTCCCTTCAGATTTAAAAAGTTATTAATAATATATCTTCAGTGTCGCATCTTCCCAGTGTAGCCGATCTTTTGCTGCCTGGGTTAACTATCACAAAGCTTTAGAGAACTTATCATTTCTATTATCATCAAATTGTAAATATGACGTTTACATTGGCATTATTAATTTTTCACTTGAGTGTATGGAGGATTGTCAGCTGTCACTGAAAGCAGACCCCCCCTCTTAGGCTGCGCAAACGATCTTTTAGATTTTTATAGAGAAATGGAGGCTGTACAGTATGCATTACAATATAAACATTTACTGTCAAACTTTAAATCAAAAACTGATTTAAAGATGATCTGTCAAAGCGCAATGAAACCTATTACTTGATTCTTATGGACGCCCGGTCCCGCCAGGGATTAAAAAAAAACATGGAATCGCGTATCTAAAGAAATAACAGTATAACTATGTTCATGCACAAACAGTAGCATGCTACATTATTAATTTGGGTGTCTCCTCTTGCCAGAAAGCTCTAAATTGCATTTTGAGTGCGGTTTTTGACTTTTTTTAAATTACAACCCATAAATAAAGCTGATACTGTTTAGACTTTTAATTATTTTAAACTGTATTACAGCAGCACAATGCATATATCCCCACCTCCAAACAAGAACAAAATTGCAACGATTTTATTAACTGGCTGTTTCAGTAACTTAAAGTATGCATTCAAAGTAATAATTTAACAATATATGTAAATGTTTTAAGATATGTCTATGTTGTGAATGTCTGTAGATTGTATCTTATTTTTAGTTTTTGTTTTGTTTCACGTTAATTTTATAAGGGAGAGTGTCATAGAGATGACTCCCTTACCCCCCATCTTGATTTAAATACTTTTATTTTTTCACAATTTGGCAATGCCAGACAGAATTCACATTCGCTGCAGCCAAATGCCCTTGCAGATCAGAAAATCAAGGAAATAAAAAAAATTATTGCACCTCAATGGGATAGCTTTAACTTGCTTATGCGTTGGTGTAACAGTCCGGGTGTGGCAAGCTTCTAATATCTCCCGACTTCGGCGAAAGGAACCCGTCTTTCATTGGAAGACAATGAACACATTCGAACCGTACATGTCCCCTGACCCTGTTTTGCGTCAGGGAAGACGAATACGAACCTATTTCCCTTTGAAACTTATCAAAAAAGACACACTTACCAAAGCTTGCACAACTACTGTATAACTAAAAAAGACCTCTTCACTGTGTGAAAACACAACCTTTATAAGTTTATGTGGGTTTGTTAAAAGAAAAGTCATGGCGCTGGCTAGAGTTGAACAGCCAACCTGTCGTTTACAAGTGCGGCACCTAGACTACAGCGCCACTCGCAAGGTCACATGACGAGTGGTGAAAAAGCCCTACACAAACAGTATAAACAGACATTATACAGCATGTACTATTGTGTTGTAGTACATGAATATAATTATATCATTATTAATTTCTTTAGATACGTGATTCCATATTATATTCCCTATTAATCAAATTCTAAAAGTATGCTTGTTTGCTCCGGTATCGAGCGTATTCGCAGAAAAGCTTAAAACTACCACTTTTTATACACACGTTATTTCACGTTAGTTAAAGACTTTGATGCTTAAAATGTTTAGGGAGAAATGTAATACTGGTGTGTATTTTTTCTTTAAAGTACCGAGACCAGCCATATACAGTTTACATACTGTAATATTGTATGTTTATGTTCCAAAATTAATATAGTTTATGGTCTTCACACGTGTTATGCTCCTATTCTTTTTATGCTCAGCTACTAAGATTTCCCTTCAGTGGTAAAATTCCATATAAATATTCAATACTAAAACGGGCACAGTAAAGACATTTAAACCTTTCTACGATCGACCAACGCACCACAAGTGCCCCTGTCGGTCAACCAATAATGTACCGCAGTATGACGCGCGATGACGTAGCCAATTATCCGTGGTACGTGTCTGTGCCACGCACTTTGAATGGCTGCATCTGTATATTTCAATTTCTGAAACTCAAAATAAACAAGATATAGTTATTTTATTAGAGTCACTTAACCTGCCAATTTTAAGTGAGGAACAAAATAACACATTAAGTAGGGTAATAAATGAGATGGAAATGCATAATATTATTTCAGATCTTAAATCTAATAAAGCACAAGGGACAGACGGCTTTCCCAGTGAATTTTATAAGACATTCAAAAAACAGTTGGCTCCCCTGCTCCTGTCCACTTGCAACTGGAGAAGAGGAGGAGGGGATTTACCACGCTCTTGGAATGAAGCTATCATTTCTGTTATTCCAAAAGAAATAAAAGATCAAACTAGATGTGGGTCTTTTATTCTTCAATAATGGCTAAAATATTAGAGAAAATATTACCTCACATTATAAACTTAGATCAAACTGGTTTCATTCAGAACAGACAAACACAACACAATATTAGACGTACCCTTCATGTAATGAGGCATATTAATGAGCAAAGGAGGGAAGCGATTTTAGTCAGCCTAGATGCAGAAAAAGCCTTTGATCAGGTTTATTGGGAATTTTAATATCAGACATTGGAGAGATTTGGATTTGCTGACGAATCTATCAACATAATAAAACCAATTTATTTAAATCCTATAGCACAAATCAATGGACATCTGTCTAAGAGATTTTGTTTGAAAAGAGGTACAAGACAGGGATGTCCCCTGTCACCTCTTTTGTTTTTTCTATATATAGAACCCTTAGCAGAGTGGATTAGACATAAAAGAACATAAGATTGCATTGTATGCAGATGATGTCCTGCTATATTGGGATGACCCCAATGAATCACTTATAAGATTGATGGATCTTTTGGAAAAATGTGGTCAGCTATCAGGGTACAAATTAAATATAGAAAAAACAGTTGTTCTATGTTATAATTATAACCCCATAGATCAAGTAAAATAAAAATCTAAGTTAAATTGGTTATCACCCTCTATTAAGTATTTGGGAGTATATTTGCCAAAGGATTTATCAAATTGATTCAATTCAAATTTCAGTCCTCTAATATGTCAAATAAAAGATGATCTGGCTGGCTGGAGTCTGCTACCTCTCTCATTGGGATCTAGAGTAGAAGTCATTAAAATGAATATTCTGCCGTGATTACTATATCTTTTTCAGTCTCTTCCTATAGAAATTTCATCAGAACAGTTTAATGAATGGGATAAAATGATTTCAAGATTCATATGGAATGGAAAGAAACCAAGAATTAGGTTTAAAACACTACAATTGTCCTGGGTGAAGGGTGGATTAGCCCTGCCATGTCTAAAGTCATACAACCAAGCATCTTAGTTTAGATTACTTATAAATTGGTGCAATGGATATTATACTGCACAATTGAAAGAGATGGAGTCTTTGATTATAGGTGAATTCCCAATACAGATGGTCCTGGGAGATAGATCTTCGGCAAAGATTATATATAAAACGGCTATACCTTGGATAACTTTACCAATTAAAATTTTGTTTAAAATAATAAAAACCTGTGACTTGGAGAGAGAGGTAAAACTATTAAGATGGATAGTTTCCGATTCTCTGGGAAATCTGCCATATGGTTTAAGATTTGGGCTATGAAAGGGATTACGGCAATATGTACTATGATGAAACAAGACCATCTGAAAAACTTTAAAGATCTATCACAACAATTTAATCTGGAATTCTAGAAAAATCGCAATTTTTATAGATATCTTCAAATTAGACATTATATAAATAGCTGGAGAAAGCAACCATGTATAAAGGAAAGTAATACATTGCGTGATAATTTTGTAGCTGTATATCAGCAAGGTAATTTGAAAAAAATAATATCAAAGCTGTACAACAGTATTGAATATATGAAAAAAGACTCAATGGAATATATTAAAATAAAATGGGAAAAAGAAACCAACACAACAATTTCTATAGATCTGTGGAATTATACAGGTATGTGTAGATTTCAACAGGGCACTACAAGTTCACAGTTTTCACGTTTTTTTTTATCAGCCCTAAAATTCAAGCCAAACAAAAAGGCAGTAGTTCACAATGTTGGAGATTATATGGAGAGCAAGATGAGACTCATCTGCACAAATTTTGGTCATGCCCAAATATGCACCAATACCGGAAATCTATACATATAACTTTTAATAATTTAGTAAATGTGAATATACCATTTGAATTTTCTGTTACATACTTGGGCAATTTTGACTTTGGTGATATTGAAGTAAAGGATAGATATATATTAAGGATTCTTCTAGCAGCTAGTAAAAAAGTAATTACATGAAAATGGCTTATAAAAGAACCTCCAACACATGAACAATGGGTTAATGTTGTGAATGAAAAAAATAACTTGTTCTCTCAGATTGCAGGCGGAGAGGTTTAGCAAATACTGGGAAACATGGATTCAATTTATCTCCCTACAGGGACCTGATTCTAGTTTATGAGAAAATATGCAGTGATATCTATGTGTAGACTGTTGTGTTTCTTATCAGACAATTGTATTTTTTTGCATGTCCCTCCATACCTGCTGACATAGTGTAAATAGTTCATTTTGTATATACAATGTGGCAGAAATGTAAGATGAAGCCAAATGTTTATTCTGCTGTTTTGGATATGTTGTTTGTAAACCCTTTCATCGCTAAATAAAAAGTTAAAAAAATACATCTATAATCTTTCCATGTGTAAGGTCATTAGGAAGTAATAAGGGCATGTTTTGTTTAACGATGGTATCAAGAAATGATTTACACTGCTTGATTAATTTTAAAAACTAAGTTAAACCTAAACCTATAACTGTTTTTTATAGCTCTAAAGTCATGCAATGTTTAAGTGAGGCAGGGAGATGCCATTGTTTCTTATTTTGGATTTTCTTTTTAAAACTTTAAAAGATCAGTTGCCCATTGTGCAAAAGCAAGGATACAAGGGAAAAGAAAAGATGAAGAACGTTTTCCATAACACTTAATATCTCTACATAACATTCTCTAAAACATTTCCATTTATATTATAAATGACTGTATAGCTTGAGCAGGTGTTTATCACTTAATTCAGAGCTTGTGCAGATATAGTAAATGGTAAGAGACTTAATGTTCAGCCTGTAGCATAGTTTATTTTTGTGTTCAGGCTTTTAATGGCATCAAAAAGCAGCTGTTGCTGGCGCCAAGATCAGAATGTGTGGGAGTCTATTTTAACTGTGTTGTAACTATATACCGAGAGTGAATTTCACTGTACCCATCTACATAACGTAAAAATCAAACCTAAAGCAAACAACTTGAACACAGTGCATTCCTTACACTAATGGACACCTGAACAATGTAGAGTTCATTATTTAATTTAGGAGGTCATGTCTGCTAACAATGTAAATGGTTGTGGTATAACAGATATTTGTATATATACACATGTACATTAGAACTCATTGTAAATACTGCCGTTTACAGACAAGCATGCATACTCAAGCGTGCATATCATACGCAGATATGATAGCACATTACAATAATGTACCTTACATAAAGGTTTTAGTTTAACTTTTTCTGAAAAAATGACAACTGATAGTTTTAAAAATTTGTGCAGTGCAATATCCACATATTTTTATACTGCTGTAAAAGTTATTATATAATAGAACAACAAACTCATACATTTTTGTTGTTGTTACATTTGTTTTTAGTTACTTAAATTTATCCTTATATTTTAAGCATGTGTTCCTTACTTAACTTGATGCAAAAATCCACAGTATTACCTGGATTTAAATGCCATCGAATTAGAATGGTCTAAGTAAAACAGGACTATGCTTAATTTCCTCAATATTCTAAAAACAAAGAATAAAAAAAAGACTAAAATGAATTTAACTGAATTGAAGTATTTATGTATTATATTTATGGCTAAATTAAACTGCATTGTGACTAAAATTCTATTTCAGTTGCCTGAAAGAGTGATTTTAGGCAAATTTTAGTAGGCTAAACCAAATGAAGTGTTTGATTAAAATATGACTATATGTTTTTCTCTCTTCTCTTTTCAGCATGGAATAAACCTATTACTTGTTCCTTTGAAGACTACGCATGCTGACGCAGCTACCCACCTGAAGTAGTTACAGTATATGTATTGGAAGGCACTCTGCTTTATTAACAGACACTTCAACTCAAACAAGTGTTGTACAGTGATATAGATGTGGGTAATCCCCATTAAACAACCTCATCGCGCACATCCTGCTAAAATAAAAATTAGACACAAGAAGAGTATTATTGGACAATGTTTTGAGGCTCTGGCGGAATTTCTCTGTAAACTGAAGAGTTATAGAGGACACATGTGTATCACCTCTTTTTACACTTGTATAATATAATGTAATATAAAATAATGTAGCGCTTTTGGGTTCACGTTGGCATGCGCCCTCGCCGCTGCCACCTCAGGTTGGCCCTCCACCGCTGGGGAATCAAACCCGTCACTCAACAGGGAACCAGCCAGTTGAGCTAAAGGGAGATCTCCTCTCAGCCCGACGGCTGAGGTCCCTGCTATTCCCAGGGAAGGGTGGTGACGTCACCGCGTTGGCAAGCCAACTCGCATGACCTGTAATGTCTGCCGTATGCGTTACAATAACCTTTTAAAACTGAAGCTGTTAACTCTACTTCTAACCTGCATGTCAAGATCACGGTTTCAAAATAAAAATCATCAAACCTTTGACTGGATGAGAACGTCATGATTGTTTCGCAAGGATGTGAACCATGACAATTTGTTACAGTTACCATCTGGAAAAAGAAAAGTTTATTTTTTTATTTGTGGCTGGATAGTTAACATTTCTCAATTGCTTTGTCAAGCCTGCCAATGGGGGAAACGGGGACTCGTACGCTTGGCAAATGGGCAAAAGGTCAAATTCTTCAATTAGGAGGATATCTTTAAAGTGGAGAGGATGGCACCAAAAATTTTTGGCGCTCCCTCATTGTAAAGACCTGGACAAATACGAAGGCAGTACATACAGTAATAATTCAAACTGAATTTAAAACTACACATTCCAGTTAACATGGCAGTGCTTGTGATCCTTGCATTTAACCAACAAAACAGGGTGAAAAATCAGTCACATGACTTTGGGGCTGAGTTTCAAAAGTTTAACCTCTCAGCAACAAAGCAAAATTTACAAAATAGGCTACCTCAAACTATCAGTTAGTCGACTGTGTATGTCGCTTAAGCCACTTCAATTTAGCTTTTTAGTTATGGAGGCAGGAAGACACCCCCCCCAGATGCCTGACTTGTCGCTATCTTTAACCGTTCCGTGTCCGAATCGCAGTAGGGAGAGACATGTACGAAAAAAAGTTAAATCCCAGCTACAATACAAATATATTTTTGTGGTAAGGGTAAACATCAGTATTTACTGCTATTAATCAGTGAAAGATTTATAGTTGAAATCTGAGCCTAAATATAAAGTGAAAATCTCGACAAACAAAGCAATGTAGGAAATGCACACTTTTTCTGCAACAGAAATACACATAGAAAATAAATCCTTTCTGACATTTCAAATGAGTTTCGATCAAGGTCACCAAAACGAACAAGAAAAAGAGCATTTTTCAGAGGCCAATTACGCTGTGTTTATGTAGAATAAGTGATTAGATTTATGAGCAATCTGATTTCTTATTTGTTTAAAACGGTGAAATGTCAGCTGCAAAAGACTGCACCAGAGACAGCACTATCTCTGCTTGTCATAGACATTCAAGAAAGGGAGAATGAAAGAAGTCATGTCAACTGCAATAGTTCAGTGATCAATAATAACAGTTGTAGGACAAGAAACAGAAGATAGAGGAAACTTAAGCTTTTTAAGGCTAAAACTAAAATTCAGTCTACAAATTAAGGCAAATGAAAATGTAGGACGTTAAAGTGCTAGAGCAAAAAGGAAAAAGACTACGGCTAGACATAGTGCAGAAGAGGGATGCAGGAACACTTAGGAACAGCTCAGATGTACAAAAAAACACAGAAAGGTGTGTGTTAGAAAGAACATGCAAACATTAAATAGATTTGGTAGAGAATTAGGTGCATCAGGGAGAGTATGAAGGTTTGATAAGATAGAGTCAGAAAATTAGCACACATAAAAACAGTAATTCTGTCAGAAAGCCTTATATTAATTGATAGCAAACATGGTTTCAAGGAGGACTTCTCAGATAGTTGGACATTCGGGTAGATTGCCAGGAGAAAGGATTTATAAATATGTTTTGTTAAAGAAGGTCAGTTTTTGAAAACATTAAAAACACTTTTCCAAGAAAGTTTAGCCTTTGTCACTAATGAAACCACTAAATAAAGACAAATATAGCAATCTAAAGATTTTTGTATTCAATGTTGGTAGCAGAATGAACTCTTAGTTTGAGCTAAGTGTATATTTTGTCGCAGAGTTGCTGCAAGATGTTAAAAGTGAAAACAGGTATTTAGAAATTACACATTTCAAGAAGAAGATTTTCAGAATAATTATTAATCTAGCAGGGTAGAGTAAGCACAGAAAATAGGTAGTTAGATTGATCAGATTAGAATGCAAAGCTATTTAGCAAAGAAGGTGTGAGAAGAGAAATAAACTAGTATACTATAGATATTTTTTTCTGAACCAGGGAAAATCTGATAATGTTTAATAATAATAAAAAAAAATATTTTATATAGCACATTAAAGGTAGCATCTCAAAGCAATACAGTAGGTGTAAAAACAGTTATAAGGACCACAGATTACAAAGTAAATACATATAAGAAAGACAAGCAGTTAGAAGTGCTACCAAAATTAGAAAATGAAGCAGATACAGACACTTAATAAGTCAGGTGGGTAGCTGCGTGAGCATGCGTAGTCTGCAAAGGAACAAGTAATAGGTTTATTCCTTGCTGAAAAGAGAAAGGAGAAAACACATTTTGGATAAGTCTCCTGAAAAGAAAGGTTTTGAGGTTAGATTTAAATGCACTCAGGGTAGGTGACTATCACTGGGGATACAAATCCAGAGCTCTGGGGTGCAGCTAGAGAAGGTACTGTCACCCACAGTATATAGATGTTCTTGAGGACAGCTAGAAGACCAGAGTCAGAAGGACAAAGGTGGGGAGTAGACAGATAATAAGCCAGATAGGTACTGAATGAGGATGAGGATTTTGAAGTTGACTTGAAACCTGATAGGAAGCCAGTGCAAGGACTTGAAGACAGGCGTAACGCAACCCAATCAGGATTCTGGCTGTCAAATTCCGAACATATTAGAGATTGCTCAGTGTGGATTTAATTACCCCAGTGAAGAGCATGTGCATTTATTAATTCTACAAAAAAGACTTTCTTGATTTCTCTAGTTCCTTGTTTCTCTAGTTCCCTTTAAAAGAAACTATTATTCCACAATGCAGAGTACTACATGGCTGGTATTTACATATGATATTTTGTAATTTAAACAAATTAACACAAGCAGTTTTTGAGGATTTAAGTGTTGGCTGAGTTACTGCAGGATGTAAGACTAGAGATGTAGGTAGGAAAAAGATAATTTGGGGAAAGGAATACACTGATAATAAGAACACTTTCTAATGAGGTTAGGCATACTTTTGACAAAATGACAGGAGATGTTACAGACTGCAGAGGAAGATGATGAAGTTAACAGACTGTATATTTACATAGATACTGAAATGAGGATTGTATTTTAGATTTTGTGTAGTTGCTAGCATTGAACTGTGTGTTGAATGCACATGAATTGAAGGAATGGGCAAACATAGCTGATGCTGATATACAGAGCCAGCATCTTAAGATGTTTATATTTAGAGGCAATTTGTTTAAATAACTAACTAGGTATGGATACTGATGTGTAAGAGAGGTGGAAAGGCTGTTTCCTTAAGCCAGCACTATAAAATAATTTATTCTCAGTGAGATGCTGCCATCTCATAGGGGGTTTCTAACACTGTGTATAGTTCCATCCACACAGTGCTTTTACCTCCATCCATTTTCTAACCTCTTCATTCAGTTTGGGAGGATTTGGATTCTATCCCAGCAAGCAACGGACGCAAGGCAGTATACACCATGGACACAGCGTCAGTCCATCACAGGACAGACAAACAGACACAAACACACACACACACACACACACACCAGGGCCAGTTTTCCTGTAAGCCAATTTAACCTACCAGTATGTTTTGGACTGTGAGAGGAAATCATATCACACATATGGAGAAAACTCAAGGAACCCAGAGAGAACTTGCAAACTCCACACACACAGTACGGCAGGAATTGAACCGAGGGCCCCAGTACTGCAAGATAGCAATGCTAACCACTTCACCACCATTAGAAATGGATGAATAGCTTAGTCATCTTTCTACTTCACAGATTTGCATGCATAATTTAATTTTGAAAGCCACTGAGACATCTGGTACTATTGTTGTAGTTATAAAAAAACATACAAAAAGCATGCTTTCAACTGTGCCATCCTATTCCTTAGTTAATACATTTAATATTTATAAACAGTTAACATCTTTAGCAAAATGTTTTGAATTATATATATTTACCCTATTTTTTCTTTAATTTTGTATTTAGCTTATTGTATATACAGTGGTGTGAAAAAGTGTTTGCCCCCTTCCTGATTTCTTATTTTTTTGCATGTTTGTCACACTGAAATGTTTCAGATCATCAAACAAATTGAAATATTAGACAAAGATAACACAAGTAAACACAAAATGCAGTTTTTAAATGAAGGTTTTTATTATTAAGGAAAAAAAAATCCAAACCTACATGGCCCTGTGTGAAAAAGTGATTAACTTTGTCAGTGAAAAAAATGACCGCAGGCACTTTTCTTTCCCCACAGGTTGTTTAAAAAAACTTGCTCTTAATAGCCTAATAGAAAGTCATTCTCTCTGACCAGTGCATCAGCTGGTCAGGCGACTGAGGGTGACTGACATTATTTCCCACTGCAATCTGGGGAATGTAGTTTTGACAAGAACCTCCATCTTGTCTCAATCTATCACTCTCTTACAATTCATCATGCGTGAATGAGTCAAATTAAAAATAAAACATGTTTACAAAGAAAGTGGATTACAGTACAGTTGGGTATGCATGATTAGCAACACAGGGTCATTGTTATGATTTCTCTAATATCAAATCCCTCAACTCGTTCACCGGTGGTTATTTTGGAAACATTTTGACATATTCCTTGTAACTACATTGCTGTCAATATTGTAGAAATAGACTAAATGAAACGCTTGTAGTTTGTAATGTAGGGCGCTCTGAACTAGTTAAACTTTGATGCAGGACAAATACATGTATTTCCCACAAGCTATACTGTAGTGGCAGTACAGTAGCCATTTGAAATGATTCGTTTTTATGAATAAATCACTTTGGGTAATTTTGCGCGGTACGGGTTGTACCGTGCATTTTGAATGGCTCCATCTGTGCATAATACTCAACACCTTGTCACTTCATGTGGGATTGTTCAATTAAGACTTTGTGAAACAGTTAGAAAAACTATTTTTTTTCATAAACCCTTTTATTACCAAAGGTAATATACCCTAATTCATATATCATTAATATTTTGATTTGAAAGACTATTTTGTCTGTTATTCTCACAGTTGTAATGCTTTTTTGACATACAATCACTATAAATATGAAAAATTCTAAATGTCATGAGTTATTGTAATATTTTCAACTAGAATTTAATCTCCTGAAAAACAAATTTACTTTGCACACCCGAATCTGTTGTAATTACTTGAGATTGTACATTTAGTATTTCTGCAATACTTAAGCAAATGTTCAACCTCTCCTCCTACTTCTTTTGTTCAGTTCTAAACTGTGAAATTCCTTACTGTGCAAGATTAGCTAATGTGAAAACTCACTAATAGATATTATAAACACATGTTCAAGAAATTTTATGTACTATTACTATACTAACACAGTGGATACCTTGATTTAAGTTTACTTAAAATTTCACATTTTTATGCTGACCTTTGTATGATTTACATAAAGTTTTGTTCCTCTGCATGAGTGCAGATAAATTATTTACAGCAAGAAACATATTACAACTGCTTTTTGTCCTCTGACTGTTGCAAGAGAATGTTTTCATATATCACTAATCCCCTACAGTGACTTGGGAGCTAGAAATCTGTGATTCAATAAAAAATAAACATCAACAAAAAGCCTTTAATCTAAGAGGTAACCAAGATATTACTACTGACACTTACATTCAAATTATTCTACATGTTATTTGCTTGTTTACACAGGAGATGCGTCATTATTAAAACTAAATGTGTAATTAAACTTACTAAAACAAACAAGATAGACTGAAAGACCTCCACTCATTTGTAAACATTATAATGTTCTTATTAAGCAAAGTAAGTCTATGCATCAGATGTTGACGTTTCCAGCAAGGAAGGATCTGAAGCTCCAGACAGAATATATGGAAAGGTTATGACATACAGATGCAGCCATTCAAAATGCGCGGGCGATACCGCATTATTTTCCGGTACGCTGTACGCAGTCTACCGCGAGTTACTGGTAAATACCGCTAGTTACCATAAATTCTCCTATAATACAGCAAGCAAAATAATAGTATCCGGAATTTCCGCAAGGTGGAGCTAATAAAGCTCAACCTCTCATGTTTGAGCTGTCGCCGTCAAAGTCTTTAACAAAGATATTACTAATAGTATTAATAATGAATGACCTTGGACAAGCTGTAAACTCAAAGTATTGCCCTGGTCCACATTCTTTTTTTCATTGACTGTCTTTGTAAAAGTAACACCACAGCATTTCGCAATCACGCATTTGTTTCCAATCATGCAAAGTACAGTAATTTTTGAGAATCAATTCACCATGCCTTTCACATGCTCATAAAAGAGATTGATTTAAGAACATAAACATATTACCATATGCAAACTGTACTGTATACAGTATGTATATGTATATTTAATGTCTTAACTGTGCCCATTTAAGTATTGAATATTTATATGGAATTTTACCACTGAAGGGAAATCTTAGTGCCTGAGCAAAAGAATAGGAGCATACTGCAACACGTGTGAAGGCCATAAACGATATTAATTTTGGAACTTAAACATACAGTATATGGCTGGTCTCGGTACTTTAAAGAAAACATACACACCAGTATTCCATTTCTCCCTAAACATTTTAAGCATCGAAGTCTAACTAACGTGATACCGGAGTCAACAAGCATACTTTTATAATTTGATTAAAAGGGAATATAATATGGAATCGCGTATCTAAAGAAATTAATAACGATATAATTATATTAATGTGCCCCAACACAAGAATAGTACATGCTGTACATTGTCTATTGATAATGTTTCTGTAGTGCTTTTTCAGCACTCTGCATGTGACCTTGCTGGTGGCTCTGTGGGTTAGGTTCCTGACTCCCACCTCACATGGTCTCTGATCGAATCCCACTGGAGCAATCAATTTTTTTTAACAAACATTTCTTTGAAAAAATGAAACGTTTCCTGAGTCAGAGATTAATTAAAACCTCACTCGCACCAAACAAATATATATTTCTAAATATCACAACATGATCGAATTTAAGTCATTTTAATAACAATGAATAGTCACCTAGGCGTTACAATATAAACATTTATATTGATTTAAATCGCGTTTAAATCGCCTTTATTTAAAACCCATAAATAAAGCTGATACTGTTTAGACTTTTAATTATTTAAAACTGTATTACAGCAGCACAATGCACAATGCAACGTAAATCGCTATCTTTGTCTTCTGTGTAATAATGTTCACCTCTCTGTCCAGCAAATTAACAATAGTAATAATAATGAACTTTATTGTATATGGCGCCTTTAAAGGTGGCTCCTCAAAGCGCTTTACAGGTTAAAAACAATAACAACAATACTGTTAGGCTGGGCAAACAATTTTTTTTTTTAAGAAATACAAAATGAGATATAATGATGTGTTCCGGCTTAGACATTAACGAAGAGCATAACACGTGGGCGGCGTAGAGGTCGGCTCTGGCTTTCCCATCTACTGTATACACTGCAAGTACAACCCCCCTCTCTGCGGGAGTGCTGGCTGTGACGAATTAAACCGGTTTCACAGGTATTTTCAAAGTAGGAAGTACAGTACTTACTAGTTAAGAAAGCTAGGCTCCTCAATGAAATCGCTTTAACATGCTAATGCGTTGGTGTAACAGTCCGGGCGTGGCAAGCTTCTAATGTCAACCCGACTACGGCGAAAGGAACCCTTCTTTCATTGGAAGACAATGAACATATTTTAGCCCTGAATGAATTAATAGCAAACATGGTTTACATAAAAGACATTTTTCCAAGAAAGTTTAGCCTTTGTCACTAATGAAACCACTAAATATAAATCTTAAGATTTTTAAAATACATGACTTTGCTAAAATTTATTTGAAAATAAAAACGATTACAAACGCCAGGGGAGAGAGAGAACAGGGGAGGGATGTTGGTTTTGCATAAGGGGCGGGGCTATGGAAATGAGGCCTGTTTGGGAATGTGGAGTTACATGTTCTGGCTGTTTGTGAATTATCATTGTTGAGTATGGAGTGTTGAGGTATTGATTTTGTGTAATGCTTTATGTTGAAAATTGAGGTGGATTTTGTTTATGATAAAGAGGATAAACTGGGATGGGAGGAGGGTTTGGTTTTGCATAAGGGGCGGGATTATGATAATTGGAGGAATTTGCGAGAGTATAATGGTTTGATATATTTGATTTTGTATTGTGGTTGTTATCTATGTTTTTGGTTGGTATTATGTTTATATGGTTGTTTTTGTTGGTTGGTTGTTATTATGGTTATTAATAATACAATCTATAGTTGAAATCTGAGCCTAAATAAAAAGAAAAGGCATTTTCAGAGAGCAATTACACTGTGTTTATGTAGAATAACTGATTAGGTTTATGAGCAATCTAATTACTTATTCATTTAAAACGCTATATAAAATAAAATTTATTATTAATTTGCTGGACAGAGCGGTGAACATTATTATGCATAAGACAAAGATAACGATCCTGATCAGTTTAGAAATCTGTGTACGCTGTAAGGTTTTTACTTCTTAAACTTTTAAAATACATGTTTCGAATAGAAAGAAATCCTCTTCCTGGTACAGTACTGTATGTATAGCAAACCAGCACGTCTTTTTTCTCCAATCAGAGGGGTGTCAGATGGTGTCAGCCAATCACCATTCGGAAGCCCTACCATAATCTCTGGTATGGGGAGACCCCAGAATTCTGTCCCATAGTTTAGACAGATGATAGATACTTTTATTGATCCCGTGAGGGAAATAAAGTAAATCATTTTCATTTTAGGAAATTATTAAACGCTCGGTTAAAAGCAAAGGAGATTGTCTGTTATAGTGGACATAAAAACAAGAGTTCGATGGCATTATATCCTAGAAGACACAGACCGGCGCCAGACCGGGAGAATTGGACAGTTTCCAAGTGCTTGTACAATCGATGGAAATGTTTGAATAAATGTGCAAAAGAAATAAACAAAATAATCATTTATTTCTTTATCATATTGGCTAGCTAATGTCCTCTCTTTGCTAGTTAGTGGCTGTGTTTCTGCGTTGGGTAGCAACAGGTGACTGTTCTCAGGCGGAAGATGTAAACAGCTAAATTTTCGTGTTAAATAATTTTTTAAAATTAAAATTCATTCTATACAGCAATCGCATATTTGGGTACCGTTTCATAAAACTTTCATGCTTAAAATGTTTAGGGAGAAATGGAAGACTGGTGTGTATTTTTTCTTTAAACTATCAAGACCAGCCATACACAGTACAGTTTATGTACATACAGTAATGTTTATGTTCCTAAATTAATATCGTTTATGACCTTCAGATGCGTTATGCTCCTCTTCTTCTTATGCTCAGCTACTAAAATTTCCCTTTAGTGGTAAAATTCCATATAAATATTCAAAAGTAAGCGGATTAAAATGTGCACAGTAAAGACATTAAATGATTAAATCTTTTCACTACCAACCAATGCACCACGGGTGCCCCTGTCGGTTATTTTGGCCAGCCAATCACTTACCGCGGTGCCCTCCGGTGCCCTGCGGTGGCTTGTGGGTAGGTTACCGTACCGCGGGTTTTTACCGCGCATTTTGAATGGCTGCATCTGTAGATACCACCACTTAACTGGTATTCACAGTGCTAAAAGGAACTTTGAGCAAATCAATGTACTCTTACAACATGAAGTTAAAGGCATTATGTAAGAGTATATTGCTCACTTTTTGGAGTTTGAAAATACCTTCATATAGGAATGTTTCCAATCATACTATTCAACTTGCAGTAAAATACTACAGCAATCACTGTTTCCTCATCTGACATTTGGCGAAGAGACATCCTTTCCAAAAGGTTTGCTATATCTCCCTGAGGATGTTATGACTTTTGTTAAGTTCTTTCAAGACCCTCTTGTCACTGAGTTAACTTACACAATATATGTGTATGTCACTACACATTCAGTATAACTGAAAGGTGGGCATCTCAGCCTTTTCAGTTTTACGTCTAATGTTTAAGGTAAATTGTTTAACAGTTCTCTGTTAACTACTCTTGACATCTTAGGTCCTCTTAAAACTCAACCTTCTCCTTTATTCAATCTGCCCTGTGGTATACTGACCAGTTGTGCTCAATGAAGGCAGTCTCCCACAAACTAGAACACGGTGACTCTCTGGCTTGAATGTAGTTTTGGAAGGAGCACTTGACTGAATACAAGAATGCAATAGTCTGCTAGATCCAGATACTTATCACATATCATTGAGAACGTCATGATGCTGCATGCCTCAGTAAATTGGTATCATATATGAAATCCACCACTTTTTTTTAATAAAATTTAAAAAAAACATTTACTCTGCTTTATTTCAATCCTGTTATTCTGCCCTCTCTCCCTTTATTTTTAACATAATAAATGAGTCCGTGTGCATTGATGTGATACCAACAGCCTTTAAAATGTCTGCAGTTACCCCTGTGCCAAAAAAACAAACATGGCTCTGGACAAGCTAAACAATGTTGCCCTATATCTAACTTATATTTTCTAGCTACAATTTTAGAATGTGCTGTTACAACTCAATTAAATAATCATCTCATTGTAAATAACCCTTTTGAACCCTTCCTATCTACTTTCAGGAAACTAGACAGCATAGAAACTGCCCTGGTTAAGCTACAGTGCCATCCAGAATTATTGGCATCCTTGGTAAACATTAACAAAAAAGGCTATGAAAAAATCTTTTATTGTTTATCAGCTTGATCTTACACTGAAAATATGAGAGAAATCTAACATTTCAGTGAGGTAAAATTATTCAAAGGAAAAAAAAAAATCTCAAAACATGTGTCACCATTATTGGTACCCCTAGAAATTCCTATGAACAAAATCGAATTGACATATATTCCCATTCGTATTTTACCTTGTATGACCACACCTGAGTTTTTAGGAACTCTTAAGTGGTCATTCATGACTTCCTGTTTTACTGGACTATAAATATGAGGTGACACGCAGGCCAAACACCCTTAGTCATCCATCAACATGGGGAAGATCAGAGAATATGCAAATGAAATGAGACAAAAGGTTATTGACTTTCATAAATCAGGCAATGGCTATAAAAAATAGCTTCACACCTGAAAATCCCCATCTCCACTATGAGGGCAATAATTAAGAAGTTTCAAACAACTGGAGCCGTTATGAACCTGCCTAGAAGAGGACGCAAGTGTAATTTGCCCCAGCGCACATTGAGGAAGATGATTCGAGAGGCAAAACTTTCTCCAAGGATCACAGTGGGATAACTGCAGTATTTGCTTGCATCCAGGGGTCACCAAGTCTTGAAAACTACAATTAGACGCCACCTCCATGCCAACAAACTATTTAGAAGGCTTGCCAGAAGAAAGACTCTGCTGTCATCAAATCACAAACGAAAGCGTCTGGAGTTCACTAAACATCACTGGAACTTTGATTGGAATTAGGTCCTATGGTCAGATGAGACGAAAATAGAGCTTTTTGGCAACAAACACCAGAGCAGAAAAGAACCTAATACCTACTGTGAAGTATGGTGGTGGATCTGTGATGTTGTGGGACTGTTTTTCTTCCAGAGGCCCTGGGAATCTTGTTAGGATACATGGCACCATGGACTCAATCAAATACCAGGATATTTTAGATCAGAATCTGGCTGCCTCTGCCAGGAAGCTAAGACTGGGTTGTGGTTGGTTCTTCCAGCTGGACAATGATCCAAAGCATACCTCCAAACCCACACAGAAATGGTGCACTGACCACAGAATCAAGCTTTTGCAGTGCCCATCCCAGTCTGCTGACCTAAACCCCATTTAAAACCTGTGGGGTGAGCTAAAGAGGAGAGTCCAAAAGCAAGGACCAAGGACTATAAAGGATCTGGAAAGATTTTGTATGGAGGAATGGTCTCAAATCCCTATATGTGTTCTCCCACTTCATCCAGCATTATAAGAGAAGACTGTTATCTTGCCAAAGGGAGGGTGCACAAAGTACTAAATGCAGGGGTGCCAATCATTGTGACACGTGTTTTTGAAAAAAATGTTTATTTTTTTATGAGGCTTTTTTTTCCTTTGAATAATTTTACCGCACTGAAAGGTTAGATTTCTCTCATATTTTCAGTGTAAGATTAAGCTGATAAACAACAAAGACATTTTTTCATAGCCTTTTTTGCTCATCTTTACCATGGGTGCCAATAATTCTGGAGGGCACTGCATACTTGTAAAAACATTCCAATTTAAATGCAATACAGAATATTAATAATATTAATAATGAACATGTAAGAGTTTGCAAACGTGGATACTGTCAATGGCAGGGGTAAAAACAAGCCTTAAAACAAAATCGCATCATATATTTTATAATTATAATCTAGAAAATCAAAGTGATATTAAAAAAGCTACTGAAATATGTATTAAAGCGTGCGAAAAGCTCTACGTTTAATCGCAGCCAAAATGCAAGTTATACTTTTTACATGTTGTTCCTTGGAATGCTTTCAGTAGTTTGTGTATTTCCCTAATCGAAGAGGGGGGGGGGGGTTGATGATTTCAAGATTCATTTGGAATGGAAGGAAGCCAAGAATTAAATTAAAAACACTACAACTGGCCAAGGAGAAAGGTGGTTTACCCCTGCCTTGCTTAAAGTCATACTACCAAGCAGCTCAGCTTAGAACACTAATTTGCTGGTGTGATAGATGTTATACTGCAAAATGGAAGGAGAATAATCTTTGATTATAGGTGATTATAGATTATAGGTTTCCTATACAGACAGTCCTGGGAGATAGATCATTGGTGGAAACTATATATAAAACAGCTATACCCTGGATAATTTTACCAATTAAAATTTGGTTTAAGATAATAAAAGCCTATGACTTAGAGAGAGAGGTTAAAATATTAAGGTGGATGGCTTTCGATTCAGATTTCCCTTCTAGGAAATCTGACACACGATTTAGGATTTGGGCTACGAACTGGTTTACAGCAATATGTACTATGATGAAACAGGATCATTTGAAAAACTTTGAAAATCTATCACAACAATACAATCTGGTATGATATTACAAATCAGACATTATATAAACAGCTGGAGAAAGCAACTATATATAAAGGCAATAAACTGCTTGATAATTTTATAGCTGCTTATCAGCAGGGTAACTTGAGAAAAGTAACATCAGAGCTGTAAAATAGTATTGAATATATGAAAAAAAGACTCAACAGAATATATTAAAATAAAATGGGAAAATAAATCAATACAACAATTTCTGTAGATCAGTGGAATTACATATATAGAGTTCAACAAGGCTCTACAAGTTCACAGACTTGGAGAGACTTCTGTTGGAACAATCTGACCCGATTTTTATCAAATTCAAGCCAAACAAAAAGGCAGCAGTTCACAGTGTTGAAGGTTATGCAGAGAGCAAGTTGCTACGTACACACATATTCTGGTCATGCCCAAAAATACAACAATACTGGAAATGTGTACAATACAATATAGTAAATGTGAACATACCATTTGAAGTTTCTGTTATGTATTTGGGCAATTTTGACTTTGATGATAATGAAGTAAAGGACAGATAAATATTGGGGATTCTTCTAGCAGCTAGTAAAAAAACAATCACAAGAAAATGGCTTATAAAAGAATCTCCAACACATGAACAAGGGGTTAATGTTGTGAGTGAAATCTTTATAATGGAAAATAACTTTTTCTCTCAGGTTACAGGCAGAGAGGTTTAAGAAATACTCTTGTATAACTCCCCATATCTGCTGGCATAATGTAAATAGTTTATTGTATAAGTGTGTATGAACATAATGTAACATAAATGAAAGATGAAGGCAAACGTTCATATTACTGTTTTGGACATGTTCTGTTTGTAAATCTTTTCATCGCTAAATAAAGAGTTAAAAAAATTCAAAGGGGTGCTGTGTAACAGAGTTCAGCTTCAGTTCAGTTAACAGATTCTGTTTTAAACGGTTGTGGATTTGTGTTTAGATTTGTATCTGATGTAACTGTTAATAAAATGGCAAATAAATTTGAGGTTCTGCCATTTAAAGTTTAAGCTTTTGAAGTCATGCAATGTCTAGGTTAGTCTAAGTTAGGTTTTTTCTGCATACTACAGGTATTAAAGTACTAGACATTAAATATACATATACATACTGTATACAGTACAGTTTACATACGGTAATATGTTTATGTTCCTAAATCAATCTCTTTTATGAGCATGTGAAAGGCATGGTGAATCGATTCTCAAAAATTACTGTACTTTGCATGATTGGAAAAAAATGCGTGATTGCGACTGCTGTGGTGTTACTTTTACAAAGACGGTCAATGAAAAAAAGAATGTGGACCAGGGCAATACTTTGAGTTTACAGCTTGTCCAAGGTCATTCATTATTAATACTATTAGTAATATCTTCGTTAAAGACTTTGATGGCTACAGCTCAAACATGAGAGGTTGAGCTTTATTAGCTCCACCTTGCGGAAATTCCGGATACTATTATTTTGCTAGCGGTATTTACCGGTAACTTGCGGTATTTACCGGTAACTCGCGGTAGACTGCGTACAGCGTACCGGAAAATAATGCGGTATCGCCCGCGCATTTTGAATGGCTGCATCTGTAGCATTTCACACAGATGTGTTAATCTGTCTTTCAACCATGCTGCCCTTCCTTCCCTCTAGGAATGGTCCCAGGAAATCAGCCCAAGGTTCATTTGAATCTAAAAATCAAACTGATGGAGAAAGACATGCCCTCCTTTTTTATCCATTACAAACAACTATGAATAAGATATCATGGTAAATTAAATGAAATTGTGGTAAATTCTATTCAATTATTCAAACCAATAACAATTTTGATTCAAGTTGTATTTCCACTTAAAATGTGGTTAAAACAACATTTCTTGTTAATATTAATTTCATATTTAACATACAGTGATATTTAAAATTAATGAAGAGTTCAACATAATATATATATTATATGTATTATCAAAGAGTCCTTAAAATCTCCAAGTCGCAATTTTTTAAAGAAACCATGAATTGTTTATTTATGAATTAGCAAGGAATCAAACCAGGGCCTCCCGCATTGCAGGCGAGAATTTGACCACTGAATCACCAATGGGTCTCTCGCATTGAACAACTGTATTTGTGGGAGAGTGAGGGGCATTCAGGAATGTAAGTCCATAAATGTTAAAGGTGAGAAGATGTTATAATGTATTTTTATGTTTTAAATTATCAGATTATATGCAGTAAAGTTATAATGAAGCCTCTGCACCTTTGCAAGCTGTTCTAACTTAGTTCACTACTGCAGGCTTTTTCACCTGTATTTGGGTCCTTTGCCAACCAAATAAAACTTCAGGGAAATCTCTGTGTTATTTCATATCTCATGTTTTTTTTCCAGTATATTGTCAAATATACCATTAAAATTAGAGGTTCTGTGCATGTGGACTGGACATCTCTATGCTCCTTAACTTTTGTTTTCTTTCAAACCACTGCTAATTAAAAGACAACTATTTGAATATGCCCACAAATTTTGTTTAAAGAATCTGTTACCTAATTCCATTTTAGAAACAGCTTTTTGCTTACATGCAATCATCACTTCATACTGAAAGAATTACTGTTCAACACGTATTTATGAGAAACACCTGTATATGACCATATAAAGCAAAATAACCTAAAAAATAGGATGCAATTAGTGTATACATCTTGTGTGAGTATTGGATTCAACCTTTCTTTGATTACAGAAAAGCCACTTTATTAGCTGCTAACTTTCCTGTCTTTCTCACACCCGAAGAAAGCTCCACAGTCGAAATGTTGTTTTTCTTCTCTTTTTAGCATGGAATAACCCTTTACTTGCTCCTTTGCATTCTGTACAGTAAGACGTTTAGAGGTGTGGTGGCAATGTGGTAACAATGGAATCATCATATTTTATTAAACTGTCACTATCACAGTACTGATACAGTATGATTAGTGCAGGTAAGCACTAATAGGTTAATAAGCATTTAATACTGTAATGCTTTGAGTTAAAGCCACACACAGTTGTGGTACCTTATGGATTCACTGCACCGCCTGGCCATTTTACAGAATAGTGAAGTTCTGAATCAGACTATTTGAAAAAATAGAAAAGGTGAGACACTGTGCTATTCGTCATGATGTGGTTCTTACCACGGAATGCGACCTGATACATTGCATATTCTGGATAGCAGTGCAGTGCATTGCAAGATAATGACTATACAGGTCTGCTTTTGGAAAAATGCATATGTGTAACTGTGGATGTGTGTCTGTGTGCAAATTGATGGCAATGCAGGGAGGGAAGACAGAGAGAAAACTGCTTTCAAGAAGCAGAGTGACTTCTTATCAGGTCGTTCCTTTTGTGGGATACATCCTCAAATTGTGCTATCTTCAGTTATAAGGAAAACATTTACTGTATATTTATTGATCAATGTCAATTTTGTCATATTCATTGAAAAATTAAAACAGCATTTTTCTAGGACATTCAGAGAAAATTCTCAGGATGTTTAAACTAATCCTCAACTATCTCATGCATAAACACAAAAAAAGAAACTAGGTTATTTGATCTGAAAGAAGAGTGTTTAATTTGACAAGTAATCCTTATGTTTTCCAAGACATTTTGAAGCTCATTTTATTGAGCATTGGTTTATAGTTTTAAATAAAGCCATCCACTGCATACAGTAAAAAAGGCTGAGGAAAATGGAAAAGGCTTGGGAAAAAAGCCTTTATTTGAAATATGTAAATACAAAACAAATGTAATAATGTAAATAGAATAGAGGAAAAATGTGCTTAGTATGTTTTTATGTGAAAACTAAAGTTTCAATTATAAAATGAAAACTGAAAGCATTTCAGAATAGGGAATGTACTATGTTTCATATATATCCTTATGCTACTATTTCAACACAGCATGTGAAATATTAACCCTGTTTTGCCTTTAAAATCTAATTTAAAAATGAAAAGACCTTTTGTCAAGTTATGTGCACAAGGAAGCATATTTTCTCTGAAACAAAAAAAGACATCTTAAACAAACCTCTGATAATTTAAGGTTAAATAAAGTTAAAGCTTAAAATACATGAGATTGATGATCAATTATTAGTTACATGCCTTCATTGTTAATTTCTCTGGATAATGTGTGAAGGGCAACATAGCCTGTTCACCCATTTATATAACAGATTACTTAAGTTATAGTTTCACTATAGTAGTTTGTCTGAATCCACAATTTAATATTAGTGAAGATTTCTTGCTCTTAAATTTCAACTTGCATAAATTTTACATTTTCTGATAACATGCAAAATGACAAAAACAAAGGGAAAGAACCATTCAAAATATGGAAGACTTTCATTTTCAAAATGTGTAAAACTTTTTTTTATTAAGAGTACTCCTTTTTGTAAGTATTTGAAAGTGAGGTATTCTTAGCACAGTATTACGTTCTCTAATGTAAAATTTGTGGTGGTACAAATACTAACAATTTACAGCAGATTAAAAACTATGGAACCTTAGTATATGTTCCTAAAGCACTCTTATACAAAGGACTACAAACAAAAACATGAGAGTCCTGTATAGAATGTATTAATTAGTATTCTTTGGTCTCAAACTTTTCCCACAGGAAATACAAAGTGAAATTAATCACTTGTAAATGTGACCTGTTATGAATGTATTATAATTAGAGCATAACACCACACTAGGTCTGAAATTAGCTTTAAATTATGAAAAATCTGAAACTCATATAGTAAGTATATTACTATAACTCACTTCACTTGAAAAATTATGATATATTCACAAAATGAAGACATCTAGAACCCTGTCTTTTTGTTTTAGCTGTGCCTCAAAAATATATGCTATTAATTTTCTCAAAGTCTGGCAAACGTAAGTGGATCTTGTAGAAACAATCACCAGACATCACAAGAATTTACGCAACAAAGTCTAGCTCTTGTTTCTTCATGTCCTTCTGGTTAGGAATTTCAGCAAGTATAACAACAACACCAGCACAGTTACCTGTCCTATAGTCTTCCAAGACTGAACCAAAATAGTTCCAATTTTATAACATAAATGTTGTTTGTACTTGTTAACATACATAAAATGACACCCAAAAACTTCAATGATTTTAACTTTGTCTTCTTCACAAATGTTGTTCACACATTAATAAAAGTAGAGTGTAAAGAATATATTGTACTCCTCACTAACAAGAGGCATTCTTCATGGATACAATACTGTGTCTTATTTTCTGTCTTCTAACCAGACTGAATTGCTTTTAAACTACAGGGTCATCTGTATGGTAATAAGATTCTAGGGTAAATATTCAACAAGGATTTGGAAAACAGAACAAGAGTAATGGTTACAAATGGAGCATATGAAATAATCAGATGTTTTAGAAGGCCTTTGATGAAGTTCAACAAAGATTATTTCTTTTAAACTTTATTATACTGCAAGCAGTAGGTATTCAAGAAAATGAATGTATTTGGATTCAGAAGTGGTTAATGGTAAATGCTTAAATTTAGGTGATGAATTAGTAGGGTACTATGGGGATCTGTATGAGCATCACTGCATTCACCCCCTACACCCCCAAATACACCCCCTTACAATTCTATGGTTTAACCTATTAAAAAATATTGTGACCTTGTGACCACTGAATCATAATAGCAAATAAAACTAACAACATTTGGAAAATAACACACAAACTTCTACTTGTCATTATTTTTAAAATCAACCAGTATCAATATCTTTGTGGGAAAAGGTAAGTTAGTAAATGATGTTAGTTTTATCTACTATTAGGACTATATTATATTACTGAATATATTAAAATCTTAATGGGGTGTACTTTCTTTTTCACCACACTGCAGATTCTGGCAAAGTCTGTGAAACTTGCATATTCTACAATGATTAGCACTCTATAAACTGTAAAGAAAATTCTTAAGTGGACAAACACCTGTCAGGTGATATCTATTGTAGATGTACAGAGTATTACTTGCAGGCAGCACAAACATGAACTATGGTAAAAAAAGGGTATAATACTTAAAAAATAATACTTCCCCCCAAGATGCTGAAATCTCCACCATGAGCTTCATGTAAAGGGGGAATTGCCTCTCATTTTCAAAAATGGATTTCAAGCCCTGTTCTAAACAAAATAGCTACTTAATTAACTTTTTTGTTCTTAAACTGTCTTAGAAACAGCTAAACAGGCTATGTTCACACAAATGGCAGTTAATGACTCAAAATGCACACTGCTCTGCAATGATAATGTTTATTATAAAACAGTCATAATTTTAAAAGAGTGGCAGTAAGACAGCCTTATTATTGTCATACAACAGAAATGTGAAGAGACTTGTTCTTATACCACAACTTCTTTCAGTTAAGGAAAATACACAAACAAAAACAGTTTTTTTTCCCAATTGCCATGATATGTACATTCCAATGCATAAATTTGAAACCCCCATTAAAGATTTTCAAGACTTGTTCTTAGCACTTTGCAGCATAAATGACAGAGTACATCTCATAATAACAGATCAGGCCCCAGCCTAAAAGCGGTGACAACCATCTTGTTTTCCATATCACGCAAACTTCTGGTTTAATTACTGTTCTTAAGTAAATTATAGTTTACTCTGAAGTTTGTGCCTCAGGGACAGTGGTTATAGGAAGACCTTTCCAGATGTTGCTCCAGCCTAACCCTTTCCCCAGATGGATTTGCACTCAGTACATGAGATCACACTCATGCTTCCTGATTATTTGGGATGTGTAACTAAAACTATAAAAAATAGTTTTACTATTCCTATGTTTGAGCATATTTTGTACTGAAGGAAAACCAGTGTCCCCTCAACACCAGCACAAAAATAATGATAAGAACAGCAACAGGGGGAAATAAACTGAACATGATAAACAAAGGTATAAGCAAAGTTGTAAAGAAAGTGCCAGAAACTGAATGCTTCCAACTTTTCATTCTACTTTCTAAACAAACAGTAAGTCAAGCACTCCTTTGCTATTCATCTGTCAGGAAGGACCAAAATTAGAATAGTACCAACACAAAAAACCAGGACATTCCTCTGAAGCAAAGGACAATCAGCTAATTTAGGCCGAGGAATATACTGTAGCAGTCCAGCACTCTAATGGGTATCATGTGAAGGTGACACGCAAATACATAGGTGGCCCAGGATCAAGATAAGAAGCAAAATAACATTCAAATGAATTACTGAAAAACTCTGTGTAAAACTGTATTAGCATTTGTGGATTATCATATTATAACATATTAATAAAATGGTGTTAACTTCAAAAACAAAATAAACTACACATTTCTATTATTATCTTTAGATTTTATTTCTAAAAAACAAATTTATATGACCACCAAAGTTTAAAAATGAAGAAACTGAGGAATTAAGAAATGTTAAACTACTCTTCTTTAATCTTTCTTGCTTCTCAGCAAAGAATTAAACTGTTCACAGTTTGTGTGTCTACAAGCACCAGAGGTATGTGTCACGCCCGACATCCCTCCCTAGAGGGTGCTCCACTGCTCTCATTATTGTCCGTGTGATTAAGCTCTCCAGGTGTACCCTTTTAGAGTTATTATTTAAAGACCAGCTCCTCCAGTCCTCGGGGCTCATCATTAGGGTAAGATGTCGCGAGGTCCGCCTAGCACCAGGAAACCCCACTTCCGTCTCCTGAGGGCATAGGCCTCATCCCCGACACCTCCCGCTTCTTGAGCCCGGGGTTTGGAGGATCTCGCCCCGTCACCCTTGGACCTCCATGTTTTGTTTGTCCGTGTGCTCCCCCCTCCCGGGGATTTTAACTTTGTCGCATCCCAGGATGGATTCCTTGTTGATGGACTCTCGGACTGTGCTTTGACCTGCCCTTGGACCCGTTTGGATTTGGATGCCATTTTGTCTTCCCCGTACACTGTCTCACGGACTGTCACTATTATTTTGTGCACTATTAAACCCCTGTGTTTTCCCTTTACCACGCCTCCTGTTTTCTCCAGCTCTTACCGCATCGCATAGGGTCTTCTATAAGATCTGATACGGATTTCAGTCCGTGTTCGTGACAGAATGATGAGCCAACGCTAGACCCCGCGAGCGGTAATCTGGAACACCCGGACCCTTATCTGGACCTTTTTTTTTTCTTCACCACTCTCTTCAAGATGCCCTTCCTGTTTTCCTGTCAGGATCCATTCCTGTTTCGCTGGACAAGGTATTTTTGTGGATTTTTTTTAAGGAATTCTTGGATTTTTTTTTTCTTCCTGGACCGTCTTGTTTCTCCGTTTCTTTTTCTTTCTCCGCTGGAACTATTTTGAGAGTGGACAGCCCTACCGTTTTGTATATTGTATCCTCCGGTTTTCTCTCTTGTGTATATAGTGATTCTGAATTTCCTTCTCTGGTTGTATATAGTCTGTGCTTGTGATATTCTTGATAGTATTGCCCTTATTTTTAATTGTGTAGGGCGTCAGGAGCCGCCCTTGAAGGGGGGGGGTACTGTCACGCCCGACATCCCTCCCTAGAGGGCGCTCCACTGCTCTCATTATTGTCCGTGTGATTAAGCTCTCCAGGTGTACCCTTTTAGAATTATTATTTAAAGACCAGCTCCTCCAGTCCTTGGGGCTCATCATTAGGGTAAGATGTCGCGAGGCCCGCCTAGCACCAGGAAACCCCACGTCCATCTTCTGAGGGCATAGGCCTCATCCCCGACACCTCCCGCTTCTTGAGCCCGGGGTTTGGAGGATCTCGCCCCGTCACCCTTGGACCTTGGACCTCCATGTTTTGTTTGTCCGTGTGCTCTCCCCTCCCGGGGATTTTAACTTTGTCGCGTCCCAGGATGGATTCCTTGTTGATGGACTCTCGGACTGTGCTTTGACCTGCCCTTGGACCCATTTGGATTTGGATGCCGTTTTGTCTTCCCCGTACACTGTCTCACGGACTGTCACTATTATTTTGTGCACTATTAAACCCCTGTGTTTTCCCTTTTACCACGCCTCCTGTTTTCTCCAGCTCTTACCGCATCGCATAGGGTCTTCTATAAGATCTGACATGGATTTCAGTCCGTGTTCGTGACAGTATGTGCTGATTCAGCATGACTAAGAATAACAAGAGCACAATGTCTTATGAAACGCTGGCCACATATCCTCTTTTCTGAAGCTGTGCTCTAAAACATTAACCCAGCTCAAGAACATTGTGTTAACATTTGTAAAGTATATTGCGTTATGTACTGTCTATGCCAAACTTTGTTTGTTAAACTGTATAAAAGGGCTAACTTTATAACCATTCAGACAGACTGGCCAGTGCAGGCTGCTCTCCTGTATCCATACAAAATAAACAACTCTTCTTTCACAGACAGCAGGACTCATTTATATGACACAACAAAATGGAATGGAATTCACCCCTCAAAAAACTCTGGATAGCCCTTTTATCATTTATTGCTGTCATTTGCATCATCCTACAATTTTAGATGTACTACCTTTATCAGACTGAACATCCAAAGAGAAAACACCAATGTGGGATACAAGTCAGTCCAATCTACAATTAACAATGACTGGACAATCTACAGATTGAGATAAAACTGTCCACTTTTATATATGAGGGCAATTTCAATTATATGAATAAGTCTTTCCGGCCTGGCCTGTGTTCTTGTTAACATGCAATGCTTTGTTATGATGTTTTTTTATTGATTGGTTTTCTTTCTTGTGCCATTCTATGTTATATGTTTTATTTATTTAGCAAATTGAAAGTCCCCAAGCCAAGCAATAGCTTCTAGTTTGGCTCTGTTGAGAGTGTGTAGTCCTCCACTAAGCCTGTGGATTGGTAAGTCCCAATAATTTTTTCCATTCCACAGGAACAAAGAGGGCTTACATGTAATAGATATAGATATATATCTATCAGAGCTGATAGAATACTAGACCGTTGCTACTGCACGTTGGACCCCCCCATCACGCCTATTTTAAAGTACCACTTGGAAACTCAAACTCAGATCACACAATAATCCTGCTTATCCCGATTTATAAACAAAAATTAAAAAATATCAAATCAAAAGTTTAATCAGTCAAGGTCTGATCCCCAGAAGCTACAGAAAGCCAGAGAGGGTGTTTTGAATGTGCAGATTCAAATATATTTAGCTCTGCTTGTGCCTCCTTGGATGAATACACTGACACTGTTACATCCTATATACATTTCTGTGAAGAGGTATGCATTCCTACAAAAACCTTCAAGACATATGGTAACAAGAAGCCGTGGTTCTCAAAAGAACTGCAAGACCTACGCCATAGGAAGAATAAGGCTTTTATAAAGGGTGACCGGGCTGAATATATCTCGGCTGAATATATCTCCGCCAAATATGACCTGCGCTCTGCAGTGAGGAAAGCTAAGACAGTAAAAAACTAGAGGATCAATTTGCTGACAACAGCTCAAGAATAGTTCGGAGGAAAATTCAGGAAATGACCAACTACAAGGAAAAAAACTCTGTCACCTTGCTGGATGACGACCACAGTCTCCCAGATAAACTCAACCACTTTAATGCTCTTTGAAAAACCTGATGTGAAGGCCTCCACATTACCTTCATTTTCGTCTACCCCTTAGCCTCCTTCTTTCTCCATCCATACCAACGAAGTAAGAGCAATCTTCAAAAAACAAAAGAAAAGAAAAACCACAGGCCCAGACAATTTGTCAGCTGCAGCCCTCAGCTATTGTGCTGATCAACTGGCTTCTGTGTTTACCAACATTTATAATAATTCACTTCTTCAGCACAAAGTCCCTCACAGTTTTAAAATATCCACTATAATACTGGTTCCTAAATCTTCAAAAATATCCTGCCTCAACGACTATAGACCAGTTTCTCTGGCTTCGGTGGCTATGAAAGCCTTTGAGCATCTAGTGCCTAAGAAGAGGTGTTAGTGGGGCCAGCAGGGGGCGCTCACCCTGCGGTCCATGTGGGTCCTAATGCCCCAGTATAGTGACGGGGACACTATACTGTAAACAGACGCCGTCCTTCAGATGAGATGTAAAATTGAGATCCTGACTCTCTGTGGTCATTAAAAATCCCAGGGCGCTTCTCGAAAAGAGTAGGGGTATAACCCCGGTATCCTGGCCAAATTTCCAATTGGCCCTTACCAATCATGGCCTCCTAATAATCCCCCTCTATGAATTGGCTACATTACTCTTCTCTCCTCCCCACTGATAGCTGATGTGTGGTGAGCGTTCTGGTGGACTATGGCTGCCGTCGCATCATCCAGGTGGATGCTGCACATTGGTGGTGGTGGAGGGGAGTCCCCATTACCTGTATAGCACTTTGAGTGGAGTGTCCAGAAAAGGGCTATATAAGTGTAAGCTATATATATATTTAAGCACCTCAAGCACTGCGCATCTTCCCTGCTGGATCCTCACCAGTTTGCCTACAGGGCCAACAGGTCTGTTGATGACGCTGTCAACCTGGCTCTCTATTGTATACTCCAGCATTTGGAGAGGCCAAATTCCTATGCCCTTATCGTTTTTTTTGGATTTTAGCTCAGCATTCAATACCATTAATCCACATAAATTATTCAGTAAACTGATGGACTTGAACATCAACCCTGCTATGTGTTGTTGGATTCTGGACTTTTTAACAGATTGTCAACAGACTGTCAGGGTGAATAACAGGACATCTTGCCCTCTGACTCTCAGCACAGGTGCTCCCCAAGGCTGTTTTTGGTCTCATCTCGAATAATGATGAGACTTGTAAGAGAAAGCAGACTGACTTGGGAACAGCCTGGTATTTGGACAACAACCTTCTACTCAATAAAACCAGGGAAATCATAATTTACTTCCGACGCATCCAGAACACAAAACCTGCAATCTTCATTAATTATCTTCCTTTAGAGACCACCAGATCCTTTAAATTTCTGGATACATATATAAACAGTGATGTTAAATGGAGTACCAACACTGACCACATAGTCAAGAAAGCACAGCAGAGAATGTTTTTTCATAGGCAACTCAAAAAAATACAGAGAGAACTAGCCATAATCCAAAGTGTTCTGACAACCTCTATTACAGTCTGGTATGGGAGCTTGGATAACTACTCAAAAGGCAAACTCGAAAGGATTGTGTCCAAAGCTGCAAAAATTGTTGGCTGTGAACTCCCTTCAATCTAATCTCTCTACTCAAGCCCCAACTCCAATCGTGCCAAGAAAATCATCTCTGACCCATCAGACCCATCTCAGTTTCTCCCTTCTGGAATACGTTTCAAATCCTTCCTCACAAGGACTGCCGATTTCAACTTCAGCTTCTTTCCCACTGCCATAAGGACTCTGAATTCAAGTTAAACTCTGAATTCCACTGCATAATTTATGCTGCTACACGGAAAGTTGTTTACATATGTATGTGACGATGTTTGTCTGTCTTCTGTCCTATTTAAAAGTGTACTGTATATGTTGTACGTATGTCTCATCTGTGTTCTTCCTGTACCAATAGCAAATTTCACCAACTATTAATGTGTGACAATAATTACCTAATCTAATGATGGTGTGAGACACTTAGTGAGGGCATCACTGGAATCAGAATCTGTTCTTAACACATTTATCTGGTTAAATAAATTATTTTTGTAAATTATCATTTCCTATTCAGATTCTGCAGTTATCTGTATTTATATTTAAATCATACCAATATTAACATACAATTTGCAATTTTCCAAATGATATATTTATCATCCCACATGGAAATTTTCATACTACTGTTTGGAAAATTATAGATTTTAAAATGTTAAAATATTTGAGCTATTGTAATATAGGGGTTGCTGTCTTGATATTTTGCAACAATCATCAGCAAGTTCATATAAATGAACAATGCTTACTGAACCAGTGAACCTAGCCACATGTCTGACACTCATGGGCTGTTTACTCCTGCGGAATTTGCTCTATTAAGGATGACGTAGCAAACAAAACATGCAAACAGAAAACAAAACCTCTAATGAGCTCTACCTAGATTTAAAGAGTGTAACATTTTGCAGCTATTACCAAAAACACCAGTCCTCTAACACAGTGGTTCTCAAACGTTTTTGATGACGGAACCCTTTTCTGTCAAAGCTAATGTCGTGGATCCCCAGCAACCTTTTTTCTTACTTTTCAGGATTAGCTTTGGTGGTGTTCTGCAAAAAGCATTCTAGGACTGCTATTCAGAGGCAATTTAGCCAATTATTAAGGAAGAAACTATCAATTGCTTTTGTTTTAATTGTAAGCATTGTATGAGCCCATTGAGTTTATTTCAGACATTTTATTAATCACATGAGGCTAGCAGCCATATCACCCTACAACTCACAACTGGCAACCCACTGAAACTAAGCAGAGCTGAGCCTGGTCAGTACCTGGTTGGAGACCTCCTGGGAAAACCTGTGGTTGCTGCTGGAAGTGTTATTAGTGGGACCAGCGGGGGGTGCTCACCCTGCGTCTGTGTGGATCCTAATGCCCCAGTATAGTGAAGGGGACACTATAATGTAGTGGGCGCTGTCTTTCTGATGAGATTTCCTGACTCTCAGTGGTCATTAAAGATCCCCAGTGTCTGGGCCAAAGTTCCCCCCTCAGTCCTTACTGTGGCCTTCAAATTGTCCCCATGTATGATTAGCTTGCACTTGCCCTGCGAAGGACTGGCACCCTGTCCAGGGTGTACCCTGCCTTGCACTCATTGCTTTGCCAGGTAGACTCTGGCTTCACCTCGACCCTCACCAGGAAAAGCGGAAGTGAAAATGGATGGATTAATCACATGATAACTTGTCTATGATTAGCAGTTCAATAAAGCTTAAATCACTGAATTACTGGTTGAGAATTAAAGAAGGTTTCCTTCTGGTTTGAAAACTGAATTTACATGTTAACATTGTTAACAAAGGAAAAAAACTAATAGATTTATAGAACCAGATGACTCTTTCTGTGTTCTAACCTAGCGCAAACAGGAAAGGTTGGTAGCAAAATGAAGTAAAACACAGTGAGACAACAATACATGAGGTTTTTTAAAAAGAGTAGTGATAATTTTTAAGCAATATTTACTTCAAACCAGCAGAAACAGAACAATTTCAGTGTGCTGAGTGAGCCTCTTACTTCTACAATTTTTTTTAGATTTGGAATTATGGATGTGAGTTGCAGTCTCATGTTCAACTCTGCATCCAATCTGTTGCAATACTTAATTTTTGTGGACACGTATGACAAAAATCCGGTTTCACACAGAACAAGGGTTCCGCGGAACATAGTTTCTGAACCACTGCTCTAACAGAATACCAAACATGTGATGATTAACATACAGTTCCCAAACCTAACATCTAAATATTCCCATGTGCATGTGACGCAGTTGATAAGGGATTATATTACTTAGAAAGAAACAAGTTTTTCCAAACTGGTGCATTCATGATACCTAGAATCCACCGTCTGCAATTATATCTGCAAAAGCCACATGCTGACACAAACATTGTACTCCAGGCAGCAGTTTTCTTTACAGTGGGGTAGTACAAACTCACAGTATACAGATGAATGCAAGGTGTTTGTAAAGCACACCTAATTGCTTAGGTTTGGCACAATGGCATAAGCTTTGCTCTCAACCTTAAGCCACCCTGATATTTACAATAATGGATCCTCTCAGTTTGAGAATGAAGAAACGGAATGGAATTCACTCCTCAAAAAACTCTGGATAACCCTTTAATCATTTATTGCACTCCTTTGCATCATCCTACAATTTTAGATGTTCTGTCTTTATCAGACTGAACATTCCAAGAGAAAACACCAATTTGGGACACAAACCAGTCTAATTTGCCTCTAAGTATTAATTATTAATATTGTATTAAAACTTTACTCCTTTTCAATGTTCCAAGTGCCAAACTAGCAACTGATAATGGTAAATGAGACAGGCTGTCAGGTATTGTCTCTTTAAAAAAACACAGTTGTAGGGAGTTGGTGGTTTGAGTTGTTTAGCTGTAGATATGGAGCAACTTCAATAGCCATTCTGGCTTCTCTGACAGAGAGAGATCACCAAAACCACTTCTCCTAAAATAATGTGTTTCAGTGCAGTTTTCTCCCAAACTTCTCATGAATGTTGTTGTGTGTCTGTGTGTTAAGAAGGGATGTGGCACAATTGGGGAAGCCAGTATAGCTGTCCCCAAAGCCGCAGAAGTTCAGAGAATAGTGTTTGTGTTCAGCTATAGCAGTGGTTCTCAAACTATGGTACGCGTACCACTTCTGGTACGTGGAGTGCCGCCAGGTGGTATGCCATATGACCATGGAAATGTGTTGTGTGCACTGAAAAATTTGACGGGTTTTCATATTTTCGATTTTAAGAAAAGTAGTTTGTCGAATATGCAGACAACGTACTATGATACAGCGCACGCTAATTCTTGAGAGGACACAAGAGCTACTATATAATTCTATACCATTGTATAGGAATTCGTGCTACGAACGCAAGTGACCAATTGTATTTTAAAAAAGTTATCTCCAGCAAATAGGAAGGTAGGAGATGTATGTGTGATTTCAGAACAATGCCAACCTTGTAAGCACAAGAAAGCATAGAAATGCGTACTACGAACATAAGTGACCAATTATATTTTAAAAAAAGTTATCTTCAGCAAATAGAGAGGTAGGAGAATGTGCATGGTTTTGGAACACAGGCAATCTTGTGAGCACAGGAAAGCGTGATAGCTAACAGAAAATATTTAAGGACTGTTCTAGGTTAATTTGAAAAAAATACACCAAGCGTCTCTGTGTTTCGCTCCCATGCATATGAAATAAAAACTTCTTTTAACCTCTGAGACGGACTTCTGAAACGGAAATGGGAAAAATGCAAGCTTGCAGATTGCTAAAGCAGGTAAGCCCCATACTATTTTTGAAAAACTTTGTCTACCATTGGCAAAAGAGCTGACACGTATTATGTGTGGAGAAGAAGCTGCTAAACTGCTTGACCTGCTGCCCCCTCCGAAAGACACAGCCACTCATAGAATTATTGATATGGCGGATGATGTCAAAAGTACGCTGATAGAGCGCGTTAAGATGAGCAGATGCTTTTCACTGCAATTAGACGAGTCTGTAGATGCCTTTGATTTGGCCAATCTGCTTGTGTACGTTAGATACGAGTTTGAGGGTATGTCCCATGAGGACTTTCTGTTCTGTAAGCCACTACCAACAGGAACTACAGGAGAGCACATATTTCAGCTTCTGAATGAATGTATCGAAGAGAATGGCATCGACTGGATAAAATGTGTCAGAGTTTGTACAGACGGTGCTAGAGCAATGACAAGCCGACACAGCGGTGTAGTTGCACGAATTAGAGAGGTTGCTCCAGATATGAAGTGGACGCACTGCAGCATCCACCGCAAGGCCTTGGCCGTCAAGAAAATGCCTGAGGATATCAAATCTGTTAGACTCTGTTGTGAATTCATTGTTCGAGCCTTGATACAATTCACATCTGCTTTGCTCAACTAAACAAGCTCACCCCTCTAACTGAAATGGTGCTTTTTTATTCTTTATTTTTAATTGTTGTTGTTCCTGTTGTCATTTTGTAAAGCGCTTTGAGAAGCCACTTTTAAAGGCACTATACAGATGCAGACATTCAAAATTCGCGGTACAAACCCGTACTGCACGCATCTGCGCACGAACCACTGCGCCGTACCACAGTACGTGATTGGCTGGCCAAAATGACCGACAGGGGCACTCGTGGTGCATTGGTTGGTAGTGAAAAGATGTAATCATTTAATCTCTTTACTGTGCACATTTTAATCTGCTTATTATTGAATATTTATATGGAATATTACAACTAAAGGGAAATTTTAGTAGCTGAGCATAAAAAGAATAGGAGCATAACGAATCTGAAGGTCATAAACTATATTAATTTAGGAACATAAACATATTATGTAAACTGTATATTGCTGGTATTCGTATTTTAAAGAAAAAATACACACCAGTATTCCATTTCTCCCTAAACATTTTAAGCATCAAAGTCTTACATGTGGTTATTTTGGAAACGTTTTTACGTGCTCCTTCTGACCATTTTACTGTCGTTTATATACAGTACTTTGTTAGAAAAGTAATAGTTTAAAGCTTTTCTGCGAATATGCTCGATACTGGAGTAAACAAAAGCATACTTTTAGAATTTGATTAATAGGGAATATAATATGGAATCGCGTATCTAAAGAAATTAATAACAATATAATTATATTAATGTACTGTACATGAATATAATAGAATATAATTATATTATAATATATAATGTAATAATAATATAATAATCTGATATATTCATGTACTGTACTACATACTAGATATGTAGTAGTATATACACATATCTATTGATATGTGTATGGCTGTTTCACAGTTTGTCACGTGACTATGTCAGTGGCATGATGGCTTAAGTGACTGACTTATAAGCGTGAGTTCAGATGTTTAAATCCAGCTATCACCACAAGTTTTCTTTTAACAAATAAAAATTTCTTTGAAAAACTAAAATAGCAACAGCAAAATAGCAATATTATGGACACTCTACTGATTTTTTTTTCTAAATATCACGTGCTCAAATCTAAGGCATTTATTAATAACAACGAATAGTTTCAAACTGCTACTGATATCATTATCATCAATATGTGAAAAAAGTGAATCCTGTTTTTTATGGTCTGTAGCTCAGATCCTGCTTAACTAAAAATTAGACACAAGAAGAGTATTATTGGACAATGTTGTGAGGCTAAAGAAATCAATAACGATATTAATTCAAAGATCTAGATATATTTAACGCATACGCCTGACATTAGAGGATGTGTCTGCTCGCCTGCGCGGTGACGTCACCGTCTTTCCCTCTGAATAGCTAGCAGGAACCTGTACTGTGTGGATCCCTTTAGATCTCCGTTCAGATTTAAAAGGTTATTAATATCTTCAGTGTCGCATTAACATTGGAATGTTCTTCCAAGTGTAAAAAGAGGCGATACTCAACATGTCTCCTTCATACATTTTCAGTTTACAGACCGTATAAGATCATTTTTTATGAATAATGTATTCCGTATCGCATTAAAATTGGAACGCTTTTCACAGGTGTAAATCCACCTATTTTATAACCGCTTTATCCAGGACAGGTAACAGTTTCACAATTCACCCTTCCGAATCACAGCGGGTAAGAAAGAAAGACATTTTTCCAAGAAAGATCTAATGACAAGGAAGAAAAATAACCACTCTTTGTGCACTTTTAGTTTGTGCACTTTTAGTTTTTAGCTAAAAAGGGACATAAAGGTAGTTATGATAAGGCCCAACTGTGTCTAGGATTTTGTCATTTTAATAGGGCCTGGGTGGACTCTTTTTCAGAGTGAGGGATCCAGAACTTATTTGTCAGTTACAACATCTGGAATCTGTAGTAAGGTTAGTACATGCATTACTGATAGCAAAGACATCTACCACATCAAACACCTACATGCTAGGGCTTTCCATACAATTACAAAATTAAAAATAATAAAAATGTTCATCCATTGAATAAGCATTTTTTTTCTTTGAACACAATTTTTTCCTACAATAATTTAAGTACTCAACAGGAAAAACAGACATAAATTATTTTTTTCAATCTCTCTTCCTGTCAGTTCTGCAGTTGAAATCCCAAAGTGACTTTTTCTTACTGTTTGACTAAGGAGGTATTTGACATTTTCATACATGCTCACATTTCCTTGCACTTTAACTTCAGTAAAAGCAAGTGCCTGGTGTGCTACATTTTGGTGTTAAATATAATCACTAACAGGTGGTTTCTTCATTCTTCATTCACAGTCTGATGTTTCCTTGTGAAAAAAGCCCATAAAAATAAGACTTTTTTCATATTAGTAAAAAATGACAAAATTAATTTACCCTTGCATTATGTTGGGAAAGTAAAATCTGGAATAAAATCTAATGGGGAGGTATACACATTCAAACCATACACTTATTTTGGGTCAAATACACTTACTTTCTCATACATGAAATGTTTCATCTTTCTACTTTTTAGTGTGGAATTAACCTTTATTTGTTCCTTTGCAACCAACGCATGTGACAGCTAGCTATAATGAAATGGGTTTTCTTTCATCTTTATTTAATTAGAACTTAATTGATTCAAGCTCAAACATGTCCTTTCAATGAATGTTTAAAATGTACTGTACAATTCACTACACTAAACTGTAATGGTCAGTAATAAAAAAATAAAATACATAGTGTAAGATAATTCAAGGTCAAGGTATATAAATGGCATATATTTTTCAAATAATATTTTAAAAGCTCTAGATATATGTCTTGACCCGAGCAAGATGGCCGCTAGACTATGGCAGGTGACCGATAAGAGGAAATGCAGTTAATTAACAAGGCCCAGGTGAGTGATGTCAACATCCAGATAAATCCACCTTGCAAGGAGTCATTGGGGAGAATACCGGTAAGGTGGAAGCAGAAGGCAAGTGAAAGCTGTGTGTGGAGCAGTTGAAGAGGAGCAAGCTTATCTTGTGAGTTTAAAATAGCGAATGGACTGAAATAGTATTGCGAAGAGACTTTGGATGACAGATTTTGGGCTTGAGCATGTGACAAGTAAAAGAGAGAAAATAGATGGCCAGTGTCACTACGTTTGGATATGGAAGTTGGACCACGTGGATTCCGTTCACTAATAAGACAAGAAGAGGATGTCTACAGGATCAGGAATCGGGAATTTAAAGCTAACGCGTAAAGCATTTATAATTCCTCTGTGTGGGAGAGGCACCATACTTTAAAGAGGTTTAGTTGCATAAAAATTAAGGAGTTTTATACATTATTAGAGCGAATATCCCCCCATAACACTACAATAGCAAATAATAAAAGCATGCAACTGTGGAAGACTGAGTGAGATGAACTCTTAGGAAAGATCAGGACTGTGGCTATGCGTGGGAGGGGTTTTCCGTTTGCACCTAAGACAGCTGTCTTTCTGCAACTATTCTAAATTGTGATTTTTCACACCCATGTGTTTTATCAGAAAAAGAAGACTGCAGAATGCCACATGGAATGTTCTTGTCCTGTTTGTGTTTGACAGACTAATTGTCTTGTGCCTCATGTGTTTGATATGAAAAGTAAAAGTAAACAGTCAAAGAAGCATATTTATTGCTATGCTCCCCTTCAACTGACTGAATAAAGATCTCTGTTTGACAATCTCCTAAACTGAGTGAAGACCAAGTTTTCTTTGACAATTCCATGGTGCCGTGACCCGGATAGCAACACTGAACCCAAAAGACTGAAAAGACTGGAAAATTACCTCCTTGTCACCAGACATACCAACAAAAAAAAAGGTAAGGGACCTTTTGAAATTCCTATGTGATGTCTGGAAGGATCTTTGCCGGGCTGATCATGTGTATTGGGCTCATGCCATTTGAACTTTGTGTGAGATTGTCTGCAGATTTCTCTGGTATTGTGTACACAGGTCTTGTTGGGTTATCCTTGTGAACTGCAGGTAAGTTCATCTGGTTGTGTGGAGGTCTAAATGGAGTCCTTCACCTGGTTATTTAGCACTTTGGTTAGTAAACTTGTTTAGGATTTACCTGGTTATAAAGATATTGTCCATTGTTAAATTGGAAATTACTGCAATACGGGAAATTTAGAATATGTGATTCAAATTGTGCAGAAGGGAAAGGTTAAGTAGACAGAACAAACGCCGAGTACTCTCAAAGGAGCACGAGGAAGGAATATTACAGAAAATAGGGAAAAGGACCGTTTGATGACTGAGTGAAATTGGGAAGTAGATTATACACATACGATGTTTGATATTTTCTTGTTTGGGAACCCATACACACAACACCTAAACATAAACAAACCTTATAATAACAGTAAAGGGAATTAAAGGACCTTGGAGCCAAGATTAGCCCTTACTGGAGATCAGAATATCCCCAAAAATGTAGTAAGGCTGGCACTCTGGGGATGGTGAATTCCTGATCCAGGAGGAGGGTTGCTCGTGTTCTCACTCCTTACCTGTGAACACTGAAGTGTACACCCTCTCTAAAGACTGAGAGGTATTTAGATCTGATGGTAACGGACACCCCTAGTTGCATGAGTGCAGTAATGCACAGGATTTCCCAGTGAAAAACACTTCCCTATGAGCTGTTACTTTACATGACACTTATAAGAGTGAAGGTCCATATACCTGCCCAATTTGAACAATACTTTTGTTACAGTCTGTGGATGCCCAGTGAATTGAGAAATCTTGTTAAATTATTTCCTAATATTCAAGAAGTACCTGAAAAGTTTAAAGAGGAATTGCTTACAGTCATTAAATGTTATAATCCAAACTGGTCTGATCTATATCAATTATTGCAATTATCTAATGTCTGCAAACTGCTGCCAACTGGCCAGTGCAAAACCTCAAAATGAATGTGGATCTGGAATCAGCTCCGCACCAGGTTAATAAGAGGCTATAAATACAGTATGCCCCAAAAAGACTGATTGGGGAAAGATTCAGAAATACAAACAAAATATGGAGAGAATGATCAAACTCTTTGGGATCCCAGTGGCTGCAAGTATTTTGTGTATGGTACTAGTGTCACTTTTAGAGGATTGTATAAATCTCCCTATAATGTCACACAAATAAAGATGTTCTGAGCTTGAAATTAGCTTACAAAACTCAAGGGCTTCTTTGTTATGCTAATAATGGCACTATCTATATGGGAAATAGCTCCTGCAATTATACACTTAGTTGTTATCGGAATGTCACCAAGAAGATAATCAACTGTACCAAACCCCCATCCAGTTTCTGATGCAACCCAGTATTTCAGTAGAGGCTGTAGTTTCAAGCCCTCGGGATTGCGAATTTACAATGGGACTTTTTTCATTTGTGGGATCAAGCATACCCCTGGCTTCCACCTGAGTGGACACAGGATACATTAGCCCAGCCATGAGACATTCTACTGTTCTCCCTTTTGGTACGCTGGTCAAACATTCCGAAGTCAAATTCTTCCAGGACGACGGCACCAAAAAATTTTGGTGCACCCTCTCTTTAAAGCCCTGGCCAAATACGAAGACAGTACGTACAGGTATAATTCAAACTGAATTAAAAACTACACATCCCAGTTACCATGGTGGTGCTTGTGATCATTGCGTTTAACCAATGAAACAGGGCGAAAAATCAGTCACATGACTTTGGGGCTGAGTTTCGAAAGCTTAACCTATCAGCAACAAAGCGAAATCTACACGATACCTCAAACTGTCAGTTACACGACTGTGTATGTCGCTTAAGCCACTCCTATTTGGCATTTTAGTTATGGAGGCGGGAAAACGCCTCCCCCTCCCCTCCCTCTGGGTGCCTGACTTGTCGCCATCTTTAACCGCTCTGGTGCCGAGTAGCAGCGAATGAGAGAGACCCTGAGAAAGAAAAAAAAATGAATCCAGAGAAAACGCTTGTGTGCCCTGGTGGTAAGGGGAAGCAATACATCAGTAGCTACTTCGAGGAATTAGGGATAGATGTAGAGTTAAAATCTGAATGAATACAAAAACTAGATGTTAAAATCTTGACGAACAGAGCGATGATGGAGATCTACAAATTTTCCGGAGCCAGAAAATCAAATAGGAAACAGATGCCTTTGGATATCTTAAATCATAATTTCGACCCAGGTCTAAGAAATGAACAGGAAAAAAAATATTTTCAGCGAGTGATTAGTTTGAATGTACAGAGGATCATTAATAAGAAATCCCGCTTAAGAAAAAGTGAAAGGGAAGATTTTGAACGCCAGATCTTTGCTCTGCTCCTGCTCTGCAGTAAAATTTCAGCTGCAGAAGAAGAAGCAAACAGCTAGCACTAGCTCTGCTTGTGATGTAAGATCAGGAACAAGTGAATTAAGTGATGTAAAGTGCACTAATGAGGTAGTTAGTGAATTAGGAGCACAGTTTAAAAATGTGCATAGATTAATGGAAGAATGCAGGAAACTAGATGATGAAAGAGCTAGGTTAGACAAGAAAAAAGAGAGAGGACTTATGCTTTATAAGGCTGAAACTGAAATTCAAGCTCTCTCAAATAAATTAAGCAAGGCAAATGAAAAGTTAGGATATGGAAGTGTTAGGAATGTGAATAAAAGGCTTAGACGGAGGGATAGTAAAATTCGGACACTTGAGCAAAAAGTTGTAAGTGTGAGCAGGCAGTCATTTTGAATGAACAGGAGAAAAGTGAGTCAGAGAAGGAAAAGGCACAGCTAGAGAAAAGTATTGATGAATTGCAAGAACAGTTGGAAAAGCTTAGATATACAAAAAAAAGGAATCCCAGAAGGTTACGTATTATAAAAGGAAATGTGATTCTGAAGCAGATTTAGCACATACGGTAGGGTGAGGGACCTGAATGAGGAGGTACAGTTCTGGCAGGGAGAATATGAAGGCTTGAAAACAAAGATAGACAGGATAGTGAGTCACAATATTAGCACGTATTGTGTTAGAAGCGAGGCAAGTTTCTTTGCAACATCTGAAAGAAAAACTATTGCAAGAAAGTAATTTAACCCTTGCCACAGATGGGACCATTAAATATGGTCATAAATATGGAACTGCAGGGATTTCTTTCCAGGATGGTAGCAGAATGCATTTAGGACTCAGTGCATATTTGACACAGTTAGAGAGATGGTGCAAGATGTTGTTTACAGTGGAAGCAGGGATTCGGATGCAACACGTTCTGAGAAGGAAATTTTCTGCAAAATTACAAATCTAATTGGCGACAGGGCAAGTACAGAAAAAAAATTTAATGAAATTCTGGCGCAGTACAGAACTGATATCTTGCCTGAAATTGTAGATGGATTTGATGACCTCAGTGAAACAGACAAGGCTAGGATTGGAGTTATCAATGAGTTGTTCTGTGGATTGCATTTAATTGATGGCTTGGCACATCAGGAAAATGTTACACTTTCTGTCTGGGAAAGAATGATTTTGGTGGTGAAAAGGTGGGCAGTGTTAGTTTAGATTGGATGCATAGAACAGTAGGAGAGAGTGGTACAGTTAGATTGATTAGATCAGTGTGCAAAGCCGTCCATGAAAGAGGGTGTGAGAAAAGTGGCAAATCTGTGCAGTTTAGATCTTTTTTGTTGAGTCAGGGGAAATCTGATCATGTCCCTCTGGTTCCCTTTAAAGGAAAACAAATTAAAGCAATGTTCCACAATGCAGCTGGAGTTTATTTTTTGTATTCTGAATTGCTGGAATTCATGCATGATATACGCAATGAAAATAAAATTTGTTCCTTTGCAGCCTACGCATGCTGACGCAGCTACCCACCTAAATTAACAGAAGCAGTGTTTGAGGATTTGAGTGTAGGTCAGTTTATTGCAGGATGCAGAGCACTGGGAATGATTTGTAAATTAGTGACAGAGCCTTTGTGGAAAGCTCTGGGAAAAAAAAGCATGTTTTAAAAATGAATGCAAGATACAGGGAGCTAGTGTGCAAACTGAAAGAATGGCAGGCTGATAGCATTAAATTAGTCAGAGGTGAGGCACACTTCTTTATCGACATAGAGGTACATTCTGGACCTGTTCTGCAGAAGCTCACAGAACAGCTCTCCTCAGCACAGCTGCTGGCTGCCCTCCCTGCCCTCCACACCAGCCGCTTCACACCTGCGCAGGCCTGGGAAATTGTTGACCTGGGAAATTGCGCAGGCCTGGGAAATTGCTCACAGAACAGAGGAGCCCTGAATTTGAGGACATGACTAGACAGGCTGCTAGTTTTGTAAAGGTGTGTTGTAGGATGGTAGCAGATCATTTAGAATATGGCAGGTATGATGAGGTTTCAAAGGAGATGTTTGAAAAGCTTGAATCAGCACCCAAGACGAATGTAAGCTGTGAGAGGGATTTTGGAATCTTTGATAATTTACTTAAAGTTAAGGCCAGAGCAACAGCATTAGCTGTCGAGGGTATGATTATGTTTGAAGAGAACAGGTCCTGGCAGTGGCTTGAAAAACTAGATTCTGAAAAGAAGGCAGAAGTTTTATCTCAAGCTAGAGAATCAGTTAAAGAGCAGAGGGCTGTGTTTTGTGAGAGGATGGCTAGGATAAGAGATGCCAGGTTGCAGACACTTAGAGAGAAGAAGGAAAAAAAGACAGAAAAGGAAACAAGAGATATAAGGACAAAGGAAGTACTAGCGGTAGAGATGGAACTTTGGAACAGCGAGGAAGAAATAGATGAGCAACTGAGGAATTTAGATGAGGACAAGAAGCTTCCTGCAGTTACAGCACAGTTGAAGTTTAGGAGATTTGTGATAGGAATGAAAAATGAAAATAGAGTTTTCAATTTTTCAAAGGACGGGAAAAGGCTTAGTCTAGAACAGCTGATTGCTAACTTAAAAAGTGTTGTCTGCAGGCCAGAGGAAATCCCAGGTACATCTAGAGAAGACAAAGATTATTGTTTGGCACCATCAGAACGTATTGTTGAAGAAAAGGCAGAGTTTTTAATGGAGGCTGTTAAGCCGCATTTTAAGGCTAGAGATCTAGGTAGAAAAAAGGTTGGTATGGAAAGATTAAGAATTCCTAGAACCAGAACACTTGTTAGGAAAGAGAGTTAGACATGCTTTTGATGAGATGCTTTTGATGAAGGTAGGAAGGTGTGGTACAAGGGCACAGTTGCTGAAATGAGACTAGATGGCCAGGAGTATATTTTTAAAATAAAATATGATGGATTTAGAAAAATGTGGTGGTTTGCTTTGTGGAAAGATTATATGGATAGTTATTTAGAATTGCTTCCCGTTAGTGCAGAGGACTTTGTAGGCAAGAAAGTAGAGCACATGTTTGTGAGTAGTGAAGATGGGAGTGAATGTTGGTGGCCAGGCAGGGTAGTCCGTGTAAATAGAACAGGAGACTTGTTTGTTGTGGATTATGTAGAGGAGGGTGATAATGAAGTTAGAGGCATAATTGAGTATCCACTGTTAGATGATTGCATGGATAATGAGGTGAGGATTGTTGCTTAGTTTTTTAAGCTCCAGGCTGTTGCTAATGTTACGCTGTGTGTCAGATGCAGATAATTTTGAGGAAGATGAATAGGAAAACATCTTGTAGCCGATGCTGATGTGCCAGGGAGGCTGGTGAAAAGCTGATCCCTGGAGCCAGCATCTTAAGATATCTGTATTTGTAGATACATAGGAAGTAAATTAATTTGAAAACATGCAGATTATGGATGCTGATGCGCCAGGGAGGTCAAAAGGCTGATCCCTGGAGCCAGCAATATGAAATTAATCCTCTATACATAACTGCTGATGTAACTTCCCAGTGCCTTCTGATAGCTGGTTTCCAGCACTGTATATAGTTACTGGTTAGTTATAATTTTTAACATTTACATTGTTATTCATTGTTCATTGTTATTCATTGAATATGTTTGCTGTTCAGTTATAGTTTATATACTTTTAAGATTTATTTTATGATGTAGCTGTGATAATGCCTTTTTTCACCATCAGGTCCAAAGAAAGTGTATGTCCTCGGCGACTCTATGTTGCAGGGCCTGGAAAAACTGATGCCAGCAGAGCAGGTGTGGCTGCACCCTGGCACAACACTGCAGCGCAGTGCCCACCAGCACCTGTACCACCTCCAGGCCCTGAAAGAGGATATATTACTAATCATTAACATAGGGACAAATAACATAGCTCAGGGTGACTCCCCCTATGACATCCTTAGAGCTATGAAAGAACTGATTGTGGGAGTAAGGAGAGCATCTCCTTGTAAGGTTCATTTTGCAATTTGCTCAATTTTGCCACAGCTCTGTGATGACTCATTTACGGCTGGAGCTGTAAAAGAAGCTAACCGGGCTTTTTCACAGCTCCCTTCTCAGATGGACCATGTGCAGTTCCTCAGGAGCAACGGAGTCCTTTGCTGCTGATGGGCTTCATCTCAGTGCCGATGGGAAAAGGAGCATTTTTCACTATATTTTAAATTTTCTCATTATTTTAGAACTTTAGTTTGATTTATTTTACTAGTGCCACATTTTATTTCTTAATTTACTTTTTTGTTTACTTTCATTTTTTGATATGTTTATTTTGTCAGATCAAATGCACATTTGACCAAAGTCTTGTAAATGATTATGTTTTAAAAGACATGGAAAAAGTGCAACAATTTATTCCAACGCAATTTTAATATTACTATATTTGTCATTCATGCCTTATATTATGTATGACAATTTTTATATTTATAATTTATACTAACATTGTTTTGTATAGATGAAACCTTTCCAAAATGTATAAATCATTAAAGATTATTAAAAATGTATTATTTTCCACGTGTAATATAATTAGTACGTACAATAAGATGTTGTTTTAAGGATGTTATAAAATGATACATCTAATTTGTTGAAATGATAAGTAAAGGACTTTGCTTGATTAGTTTTAAAAACTAAGTTATAAATGCAGACACAATCGGTGCCATAAGCGCTCCAGGCAGAAGAACGTTCATTCTGTACTGCTGAGCTCCGCGCCTCCTCCCTCTCTCGGTGCCGCCCCCCTCTCTGACAGAGCGCTGTGGGCGGTACGCTATTTTCAGAGCCTCTGATTGGGGAAAAAAAGACCTGCTGATCAGTTTCACACAACAGGAAGAGAAAAGAATGGAATTTTTTCTCTTCGAAACGTGTGTTGTCTTTATGAAATTCGTGTATTTTAAACGTTTAATTAAGAAGTAAAAACCTTACAGCGTACACAAAGATTCTAAGCTGAACACAAGGAAGAAAAATCACCTGTTTTTCGTGTATAAAAAGTGGTTTTTAACTCTCAAAACCTGTTTTTATAGGTTTTAAAGTCATGCAATGTCTAAGTTAAGCAGGAACACATCATTATATCTCATTTTTTATTTCTTTTTAAAAAAATTAAAAATCGTTTGCCCAGCCTACTTTTGGGCACCATGACAATCAAAACAGGGGATTTCCGAAGGAGACCATTCAACCATTCTGGTCCCCATATGTGGGGTTGGCAGGGCCATGAAGGAAATGTGTTCCAGAATGCTTGTGAGGAACCAAATCAGCAATGACACTGTAGAAGCTGCCGAGCTGATAGCAATGCTTATGAATGTAAGCAATACATTCCGTACAGCTTGAAAGAAATCTCCAAGCTTACTGAACACATTCGTAAGGAAGTTTCCAAGCTACACGAAACCCAAGGATGGACCCTATGGGGTTGGGTTAGTGGTGCATTAGGGTATGGGTGCCTCCATATTGCAGGGATTATTACTCTTATTGTGCTATATATATATAATTGGAGTATATGTAGGTTTTTTGGTTATTAAATGTTTTTGTACTTTCTCATGAAAAGAAATCCAAGCCCAGCTGTCTAACATGGATATAAAGCTAATGTTAATTAAATGTGAAGAACAAAGGAAACAAGAAGAAACTGACAGGCTAATGCAGATATGCATGTAAAGTCAGATGGTTGTGCTTTTAAAGCACAAACGGGGGTGAGTGTGGAAGATTAAGTGAAAGGAACTCTTCGGAAAGGTAATGGCTGTGACTATGTTCGGGAGAGGTTTTCTGTTTGCACCTAATTCCGGCATCACACTACATGACTCGACATGACTTCTAGTCGGAGAGCATGTCAAATTTAACGACTGCAGTTACTGAATCTCGCTGCCTTTTCTGTCCAAGAGGGTGTCAAATTATACGACTAGAAATCACGGGGGGTGACTAATTACACAATTCCCTCACGACTTTTCATCACGGTTTCCAATCTTGTATTGTGCTGCAAAAGTACTGCAAGGTCACCTCATTTTGGCAGCCAATCAATGCGGAGCACACTGGAATAAAGGAGCACCGCACTAAAGTAAACAAACAACAAAGAACAAGCAGGCATTTGTCACCTTCGCTGTAGCCTGTGTACTCCTTTGTGACGAGAAAAAAAAAGAAGAGGATAAGCTAAAAAAAATGGAGTAGACCACATTTGTTTGGTCTTGGTACTTCCGGTTGAGCGCTCATTGGCTGTTGAGTGTTGCAGACACAAAAGCCCACCCCTACGGCTTGCGACTCGCTATGAGAAAATCAAACCAGTTTGATTTTGTCATAGCAAGTCGTAGTGACTGTTAAGAATCTGTGACTTTCTTATGATTATGTAAATGAAGGCTAGGACTACAAATACTAGGAAAAGTCATGTAATGCGACTCCTGCCACAAGACAGCTGTCTTTCTGCAACTAAAGCCTGTGATTTTTTACAACTGTGTGTTTTAACGAAAGAAAAAAAAACATATTGCAGGACGCCAATTGGAATGTTCTTGTCTTGTTTCTTTGTATTTGACAGACTTCTGTAATTGTCTTGTGGCTCATGTGTTTCTTTGATATGTTAAAGAATGAGCATTCTTACTGTGTGCTAGGGGAAACCCTGACTCTGTGCTATGCTCCCCTTCAGCTGATTGAATAAAAGATCTCTGTTTGACAATCTCCTAACATGAGTAAAGACCAAGTTTTCTTCGACACAAAAAGTTCTCCTTTCTTAGAAAGTTTATTTTAGTACCCATTTGAGGTTTTATGTAAAGTTACATTTTTGCATAACGAGGGGAGAGAGGGTATACACCGTTTCAGAACGCCTGTATTAAAGGCACACTGTGCCAAATAAAAATTATCATTGTAGCCTTTTCAACCTTCAAAACTGCCTTTTTGTGTACCTCAATCTAGCACTGATCATATACCCACTATAAATTTACTGTGTAAACATTTATAGTGTAAACAAGACAGCATGGTCTTCCTGTTCTATGTTAGTGGATGGGGAAGAAAAACAAAAATGGAAAAAAGTTTTAATTTCTGAAAACTGATTTAGTGCTTCAAATGGGAAAAGTTTGAGAGTTCAAAATCCAGGTTTTTGGACAAAAAAATGCAATAGTGATCTTTTTTAAAGTACTGAGTGGTGTAGATCTTCATGTATACATATAGTATAAATACACATATGATATGCTATCCTAATACATGTTACAATACAAATAAAGGTCACAAAATCATTATTAACCAGGGGTTTCAGGAATTTAATTATTTTAGGAAATCCCTAAATCCGAGGATACACACTATCAGTAAAACAAATTGACATGGAATCTTTTACTTATGTAACACTTGATTAAATTAATAGTTTTCTGATCTAAATAGGATAAAAGACTTTGATCCCATGGTCTGACTGCCTGTGCTTTCTTGTCCCTCAATAAAGAAAAATAAGATCTATGACAACTGCTTGCTTTTGGAACTTCAGTTGGATACACACAACATGAAACTCTGTATTATTAATAAGGAAATATTTAATGTTTTTTTTCCATTTTGAAACAATCATTGTTCATGTAGTTCATACAATTTGAAACTATTTTTTTATTGTCCTGCACAAACCGTATTCGCTATAATACTATTAATGAGTCTCTGAGGCATATCGTTCAAATTACGGAATTATAAACCTTTGTTGAGTTTGCACGAGAAGCAAAAGGTACCTTTTGAGAAGTCGTGTACTGCTTGCAAAGTAGCTGATTCTGACAAACAGCTAATTTTGCTTGAAGAATTTAAAATCTGTCTGTACTGTAGCTTTATTTATTTAAGCAGAAAGTCACCTTGCTCTGTTAAGCAGAGTTCGTGTTAACACACCACACCCTTTTGAATGAGTTTTAATCAACTTTGTTCAGGGGGGTTGGGCAGAGTGATGGAGAGTGAAATGAATGACCGCCGGCACTTTTCCTTCCCCCCCTAGTGTGAGGTGATAATGTGGAAAACGTGTTTTTTTTATTTTACTGGGAGTGTGAAAATTGAGTGAGCACTGGGGCGCACAGTGAGATTAACAAAGTGAGATTACTGAGATGGATAATTTTAGTAAATATGTTGACAAATGTCTAAATGTTTGCTTTCACGAGGCAAGATAAAATTGTTTCCAGCTGTGAATCAGCTACGTGACCTTGCCCCCATGAAAAGTTTGGGAAAGAGGTTTAGTGAGCAGCACTACTCACAGTGTAGTGCCCACAGAATGTTAATTTTAATACACTGTACAGTATAACAGTATAAAGCAAGTACTTTTTTTAATGTTTGTAATTGCTATTCTTGCAAGTACATTTTGTATTCAGTTTGCTGGTGGGCAAACATTTGAGAAAATTCTTCCACAAGGAGTGTACCTTCAAAGTGGAGAAGACGGCACCAAACTTTTTTGGCCCTGTATGTCACTTAAGCCATTCCTCTTCGGCAGTTTAGTCATAGAGGTGGGAAGACGCCTCCTCCCTTCCCCCTTCCCCCTCTGCCTGCCTGACCTGTCCGCATTTTTAACCATTCTGTGTCCGAATCGCAGTGGGTGAGAGAGAGTACAGAGAGAGAAAAAAAACCCTGGCTTAATTTTAAATTATATTTTATCTTAATTTTTTATTTTATAAGTTTGTATTCAACATATTTTCTGATAATCTGATGTTTTTCCTAATACTAATTATTGATTACTAATAGTTTATGCACCTGACACCTGACTTTATTTAGATGTATATAAAATATTGAACTAAGTATGGCATAACATTCAGAAATACGATCGAAAATAGTCTGTGATATTTGTGTAGATGAAACTTTTCTAAAATCTATTTTTTTCATTAAAAACATTAAAATGTATAAATTAATCTTTCCATGTGTAATGTCATTAGAAAGTACAATAAGCCCCTGCTTTGATTAACAATGGTTTCAAATTTAAAACTAACTGGTGAGAAAGCTATGTTTAATGATAATTAGAAGATTTCAAGTTAAAATAAATTATTTATATTCCATTATTAAATTTTAAAGGCAGACACGCTGAGTGCCGTAAGCACTGCAACGATCTAACGGCACCACCTCTTCTCTGACTGAGCTCGGTGGGCGGTGCACTATTTTCTCATCCACCTGCTGATTTGCTTCACACCACAGGAAGACAGGAAAATGTGATTTTAATGTATCTGTACAAAATTCGTGTTGCATGTACAAAATTAAAGTGTTCAAAATGTTTAATTAAAAAGTTAAAAAAACTTACAGCTTACACAAAGATACTAAGCTGATCACAAGGAAGAAAAATCACCCGTTTAAAGTGGATTTTGTATTTTTAACTAAACCTGTATTTTTATGGGTTTTAAAATCATGCAATGTCTATTTTAGGCAAACATGTTATTGTTTATTATTTTTTATTTTCTTAAAATGAAAAGAATCAGTTGCCCATCGTGCAACACAATATTATGTTACATTTTTATGTCTTTGAGAGACTTCAGAAGTCTTCAACTGATGCATCAAAAATATAGCATAATGCCTTATCACGTTATGAAGTCGCTTACACCTGGGATCCGCTTTATTCAAACTAAGGTTTCTAAAAATGCAACCAGGTACTAGATATTGTTTAAATAAAAAGACAAATTGTGATCTTTAAAATGCCTGTGATTTGAAGGCTCTCTGTCATTTGTTCACAAAGTTATTGACATCTAAAACAGTGTCTCATAAATAGGTGTTTTAATAAGCAGAGGTTATGAAAACTGAAGAAAAAAATGACTCTGAAAAAGATACAAAAAGCTTGAAATTACCATTATTAAATTAATACTGTTAATAATTACCAGACATTATAGTTTCAGTGGTATTTTTAATACCGCTTTATTATTCTCGATTCTAATTACAATATATACGATTCATTTTAAGGCTTGTTGTAAAGGTGTCTGTTAAATTGCCCCACTAAATAAAGTGTTTTGAACTGAACTGAGTTAAACTGGTTGAACTGGTTTTTACTCCAACTGTTGACAATATTCACGTGTGCTAATTCAAGTTTTTATTTCATTATTAATATATATATATCACTTAACATTGAATATGTTATAATATATATAAAAAAAAATGTTAATATAGTGTACATAATATTTACTATTTTACTTTTAAGTCTTTATTAGGAGAAAAACATGTGCCCTAAGTGGGTATTGAACTCGGATCGCCTAGACAGAACCTCTACTGACAAACATTCAACTATTCAACTATTAAGGAACTAAAAGAAGAAAATTGAATAGGTCTACTCAAGCTAATTAGTTCAATAAAGGACTCAAGAAATAGTTGAGAAACTGGTTAAAACAAAATGTAGCAAGCACAGTATTACACCAGGACCAGAAGAGAACAGCTCTACATAGAAACAATGAACCTGGTATGATAGTATCACATTACAACAGTTATTCAAGTAATAAAAAATTAACTTCACCTGACTTTATGGTTCAATATCAAACAACTGAGGGCAGTGTACACTCCACCAATACTTCAAATTAGCCTTAATTCTCTTGGAGATTGTGAGCTTTTGAAATACCAGCATGAACATGTTTTTATTTACTTGTATCAGGAACTAACTTTTTAAATAATCTTCCTGGGCTTGAAATTATATTTATTATTTTGTTTGACATATTTTATGTATAAACAAACAAAACAATAATAAGTGATTAATTTAGCCTCACTTTCATAATTCATGAGAAGATATGATCGTTGGTACATTTTTACATAATAATTCTGTTGATACGCAAAATCCTTTTATGTTCCTAATGGAGCAGATAAATTAGTTTCATTTATTATAATTAAAATACCCCAAGTTGTTCTTAATATTAAAATTACATACAGATATAATTGGAAATTCACGACATAAGGTTCTTACATTTTTGAAGAATCAAAGTTCAATGCACACTGTAAATTAATAATATAATGAATTGACTTTTCATGGACTAACTGCTTTAGGCCATTGATTAACACTACAGAACATTTGTTCCATTTTGCACTTGGTGTTGTGACCATGTAAAGGCAGCCAGTTTCAGTGTGGCAGGGCTCTGTATTTAGAATACTGGTGCTATAATTTCTACAACGTAAGCCACGCACCACCAGCTGATACAAGCAATGTTAAAAGGTCTTATCTGATGTCAGATTGTGCTCATTTTACAGGACACAAGTTGTGCAGGTATCTGGAATATTATTTTTAAGGTTTTTGAAGCCTTTGTATTTGATACTCAAGTTAATTGTTTAGACCCAGATGAAAGTAAGGCACTTAAAGGCTACTGGCTGAAACTAGTTCAGTTAAACTAAAAATCTCGTTATTATCCTATAACAGAAGAAATGTGCTCATTATAGCAGAGATGTCCTGCGTTTCCCTCCAAAAATACTGGGACCATAAAACTACTTTCATTGTACTTCAGTATTTGCTCTGATAAAGATAAGCCAGGATAGTTTTAGACAAAGGTTTAATGGACAGATTAGACAAGTTATTGATCCAAAGTCCACCTTCTCTTCTGTGAAACATGACCTAGCCTGGGCAGGCACTGCCACCTCTCGAACAGTCCCACTCATCTTTACTGATAATGTAACTACTGACGGTAGCAGCAGAATGATTTACAGAAACAGAAGGATTATAAGAACATTTTTGCTGCTTATGTAAACCAAAATGTTTCTTTGTTATTGGGTGGTGCTTCACAATGTA